>NW_015387061.1:106120-120963 GCF_001527695.2 Protobothrops mucrosquamatus | reverse complement strand
AAAGGAAGGGAGATCAGGGATAACCCTGATCTCTGGGGGCAGTTCATTCCAGAGGGTGGGAGCTCCCACAGAGAAGGCCCTCCCCCTTGGGGTCGCCAGCCGGCACTGTTTGGCCGACGGCACCCTGAGGAGGCCCACTCTATGGGAGCGTACAGGTCGATGGGAGGTAATCTGCGGCAGGAGGCGGTCTCGAAGGTATTGTTATAGGATTATTAACCCTATAATAATCCTATAACAATAAAGTAGGATTAGTTCATCTGGGCACGCTTCCTGTCTGGATTACCTTATAAAGCTAACATCAAATTTGCAAGGCAGGAGATATGTTCCTCCCTTATTATCTTTACAGTCCCAGAAAGTAAAGAAGGTCCCTCTTTAGAGATTGGACAACCTTTTGTTTGAAATGGTTTAGGGCAGTGATGGCGAACCTTTTAGAGACCGAGTGCCCAAACTGCAACCCAAAAGCCGCCCTGAGTCCGCAAGGAGAAGGGCGGGATATAAATTTAAAAAATAAATACATAAATAAATAAAAATCCACTTATATATCGCCAGGTGCTGGGTGGGCGTGGACCGCTGGGTGGGTGTGGCCCAATGGATGGGTGTGTCTAAGGTGGTCATGGCAGATGGGTGGGTGTGGCCAGGGTGGGCGTGGCCAGCTTGATGTGGAGAGAGATGCCTGGGGGGACCGGGCAGGGTTGGGGGAGATCCAGGGGGTCTCTGGTGGGTGGGGTGGTGGGCAGGAAGCTCGTCCTGTGGGGTGAGGTGAGGCAAGATGAGGCAGGGCGGGGCGGGGGTGCCATTGTCGCAGGGCAAGGTGAGGCAGGGGCCGGGGCGGCTGCTGCCTGACACCATCTGCCCCCACACACAGAGGCCAGTGAGCGCATGGGTGCTGGGATGCATCCGGCTACGTGGGACCTCGGAGAGTTAGCTGGCGGCTGGTTGAAGAGGATGGCTGCCATCTCTGGGGCATGGTGCACGTGCCCACAGAGAGGGCTCTGAGTGCCACTTCTGGCACACGTGCCATAGGTTCGCCACCACTGGTTTAGGGTTTCCTGCCTGAACAGAGGGTTGGACTAAAAGACCTCCAAGGTTCCTTCCAATTCTGTTTTTCTGTTATTCTGTCCCTTATGAGATATTTGCCATGCCCACATTCCTTCTGCAGGCTACGTTGCTGCTTATGTTACCTTTACCCTGGCTGTAAGTCTTCCTCCTGTCTCCCAAGTTCCTCCTGTCTCCTAAGGCAGGGGTCCCCAACCTCCAGTCCATGGACTAGTACCGTGCCGTGACATGCCAGCAACCGGTCCACACAAACAAGTAAAGCCCCATCCATGAGATGCAGGCAGCACACAAAACCACACACTCTCCAGTCCGCGGAAAAACCTCCCTTGACGGAGCAGGTTCCTGGTGCCCAAAATGTTGGGGACCTCTGTCCTAAGGTCCCACGTACAATTACAGAAACAAAGTCAGGATGCAAGTCACAGTAAAAAGAGCACACCTTTTTCCTGCAAGGTTGAAAAAAATACACTTCGTAGACATACATGGGTATGCAGCTGAAAGCAGGAAGATGTTTAGCAATTCTAATAAAATAACCTGCATGAAAGACTCATCCATGCTCGAATGTGATGTTCATGTAGGGTTCATTGTTATTCATTATTNGGATCTCCTTACTTTCCGCCGCGCCCTCAAGACATGGCTTTTCCAGCAAGCGGGCCTGACCTAGGGAGGATTTTAGTTAGGGACGATTTTTAATATAATTTTAATTACGACACAGCTACTAATATTTGGCTTTTAATTTGGTCTTAGAGGGGTTTTTATTTTGGTATTTATTAACTCTATTTTTGGTATTTTATTGTTATTTGTTTTTAATATGCTGTGCACCGCCCTGAGTCCTTCGGGAGAAGGGCGGTATATAAATCAAATTAATAATAATAATAATAATAATAATAATGTTGGGAGTAAAAAAATAATAATCACAGAACTATGGATCACAGTGAAATGTGTTTCCAAGGAAGAACGGCAGTGGAAAAACAACACTGAAATGGTGTCATTTTAGGGTCAGTGTTATTGTTGTTCCTGCAGTTCAAATGTCAGATCTCATCATTTATCACTGTTGTTTAGGGAGATTCTCAGTCATCCAGGTCATGGTTGTCTCCAAGGTGCTTTTTTCAAGAGGCAACTGGACTTCCTTTGTTTTTCCTTGAAGACGTTTCGTTTCTCATAGAAGAAGCTTCTTTGGTTCTGAACTTGGATGAGAAGCAAAACGTCTTCAAGGAAAAACAAAGGAAGTCCAGTTGCCTCTTGAAAAAAGCACCTTTAGGATTTATCACTATTGTTCATGCTGGCTAAAGGTGATGTGGGTTGAAGTTCTACAACTTGGAAGGCCGTGGGTTTTAAAACCTTCATTTTGAATGGACATAGTTCAAGCTAGCTCAGGGGTAGGCCACCTTGGCTCTTTTATGACTCGTGGACTTCAACTCCCAGAATTCCTGAGCCAGCCATGCTGAGGGGAAAGGGAGAGGTTTCCAAGCTGAGCCATGCTGGCTCAGGAATTCTGGGAGTTAAAGTCCACGAGTCATAAAAGAGCCAAGGTTGCCTACCCCTGAGCTGGTGTTTCTCTACCTTGGAAACTTTAAACTGTATGGACTTCAACTCCGAGAATTCCCCAGCCAGCATGTTGGCTAAGGAATTCAGAGAGTTGAAATCCATACAGCTTAAAGATGCTAAGGTTGAGAAATACTGGTTAAGGTTTATGTTGGGAGATGATTATAATAATGAGCGATAAAGAGAAAGGATGGATGAGAAGACGTTTCATGATGGAGACGTTACCAAGTATTCATTCTCTGCATCCAATAAGAAATGGAGAAAGAGGCTCCACCCCCCTTCTCTCATCTCTGGCCAGGCTACTCAATTTTGTGGACTTGTTTACAAGCCTGAGATAGGAAGTGACTTCCCCTGCTTCTAACACCAGGGCTTGAGGTCTCTCAAGTGAAACTACCACACGAGGGAGTCGTGGCAAAATAAATGTTTATTGTGTTTCTCCATTTAACTTACTGATAGAATTATTGATGGAATTTATTGCCCTGTGATGTGTTGATGGTCATTAGATTAATTAGTCAAAAGAGTAGCTTTGAGGGGTCACTGATGCTCTCTGAGCTCAGTTGTTTTCTTGCAGAAGTTTTATTACCCCAAGTAGATAACATCATCAGTACTAGAAGAGACTGTCTTACATAGTGCTGGAAGAAAAGTTTTCATCATGGTTCAGTCCAAGCCGGGGATAAACAACATGGCAACTGCTTTAGAAAGAAGGTTGCAGTTTATTGAAGAGGAGAGCCAGATAGAAAGATGGCTCTGGCAGAAAAGAGAGAGAGCACATGTAGGGAGTGGGTTTTTATACCCTCTGGAGCCTTTTGTTTGGAGTTCTTTCCTGTTCCTGTTTGAGGCTATTTCCTGTGTCATGTATTCTGACCTGAGTCTGAGTGTGCCCCTTTGGCATCTGTGGGTTAATCCTATTATGTCCTGTCTTAGAGTTTGGGTGGAGTATGTAGATTTTAGGTGTCTTTGTCTTCCTAAGCTTCTAGCTTCAACCTTCCTGATGGTTTACATCTGCAGATGCTTGGGGGAGGGAGACTTGGGGCTATTAAGAAAAAACTGGGCATGCTTTTCTGCCTCTTTAAGATCCTTTGAGGAAATATATTTTCCTGCCTTTTTAATATTTCCTTCTCTGGGGGGGGGGGCTGACTTCCCACAGTAGCTTGGTAATAAAATATCTGCAAGAAAACAACCAATCTCAGAAAGCACCAAGGACCCCTCAAGCCAACCCTGAGCTACAGATATCCCCTTTAAGAGTAGCTCTATCAGTAGTTTTAGCTAGGGTGACAAATAGCTCCTCCATATTCAAAGACACTCTTCCTCTGAATGACAGTTGCTGGAGGCCAGACAATTAAAGAAAGCTTTCAACCTGTTGATAGACTTTCAAAGGACTATTTGTGAAAAGGGGATGCTGTCAAATACTTCACTTGCTCCAGCAGTACTTTACTGACATAGTTCAGGTCAAGATGCATTTGAAATCTGCCTCCCTGGGAACCCGTAGTAGTTTTGTAGAGTCAGAATTTGTGAAAGTAAAAAAAATAGTTTAAGGTGGGATGCTTTCGCACATTTACTTGCAAGCAGGACCGGCTGACCCCTGAAGCAGATCTGGAAAAGTTTAAGCTGCGAAGTATTAAAAATGATGTCAGAATAGAACCATCTTCTCTCCTTATGAAATATCCTATTCAGCGTATCTTCCAGTAGACATCACCAGATGGGACAAGTAATATCGGAGTTTTTGCAGCATCCTGCTTTCAGAAGATAGATATTAATCAGTATGAGAAGGAAATATTTGCCTCTTTCCTTCAAGTCACGCTTGGGTAGCTGTTAGGCCCTGCTGTTTAAACGTTTTGAGGAACTAAATTATGCTGCATGGATTTAGTTATTTAGTTATTTGAAATCTTAAATGTGATAGCTTTCTCATTTTGCATCAGACCTTGGTGCTCGCTGAGCTTGGTTGCTTTCTTTTGGATGTTTCATTACCCAGCGAGGTAACACCATCAGTCTGCAAGAAAACAACCAAACTCAGATAGCACAAAGTACTCCATAGTTCAACCCTGAGCTACCAAAATTCTTTCCTTTCTCATTTTATAAGGTTTATAATGCTGTTGTGTGTGTTTTTATAAACATCTCTCCTCTCTTCTGCTCCTCCTCCCTTCCTCTTAGTTTATTTATTTGCAATTACACAGAAGTCATTCACACTCAGAAAAGCATATGGAAATAAACCCTAGCCAGAAGCATGGCTTAAAAAGCAGTGCATTTTTAATAATTGTGCAGAATGGGGAATTTCAGCAGGCGTGACTGTGCATAATTAGCAGAGATGTGCAAATCAGCCCACATCCAGTCTGAAGCATTTATTTGTTTAACAGAACAGAATAATAGAGTTGGAAGGGACCTTGGAGGTCTTCTAGTCCAACCCCATTCCAGACAAATGATTGCCCAATCTTTAAAAAAAAAAAAAACTCCAGTGATGGAGCACCTACAAGTTCAGAAGGCAAATTGATCCACTGATTATTTGTTCTCACCATTAGGAAGTTTCTCCTCAGCTCTAGGTTGCTTCTCTCCTTGATTAGTTTCCATCCATTGTTTCTTGTCTTGCCTTCTGGTGCTTTGGAAAATCAAGGTGATTCAATTCAACACTTCAAACCTATGCAGATTTGGTCTGATTTGGAGATCCCAAGTCAAACCATCAAATTGGGTGGATTTGATTTTGAATTCTGAATAGGTTTTGTATATTTATATTTATATATACTATATGTAAAAAAATATAGTGCCATTTAATTTGGTGATACAATTCAACTTTCCAATTCAATTTGATTTAGAGGCTGGACTGAACTGCTTTCAAATTAAACTGTCTGAATTTCTCCCAATGGTTCTCTCATAAGCTTCCATCTGTAAAACAAACAAACCGGCAAACAAACATTTTTTTGGAATGTAAATGTTAAAAAAATGCAGAAGCTATGATTATTTTTATAACAATCATCTTCCCTGTGTCAAGCCCCGCAGGGCTTGTCATTCACCGGTGGGGGGGTACGGCACAGCCCGCAGCAGCTGTCTGTATTTCTGTCTCTGCCTGCCTGCCTGCCTGCCTGCCTGCCTGCCTGCCTGCCTGCCTGCCTGCCTGCCTGCCTGCCTGCCTGCCTATCTATCTATCTATCTATCTATCTATCTATCTATCTATCTATCTATCTATCTATCTATCTATCTATCTCTATCTCCTATCATAATCTAGCATTTATCATCTATTGTATCTTCTATCATCTATCTGTAATCTATATCTGTCTATCTATCTATCATCTATCTATCTATTTATCTATCATCTCTCTATCTATCTCCTATCATAATCTAGCATTTATCATCTATTGTATCTATCTATCTATCTATCTATCTATCTATCTATCTATCTATCTATCTATCTATCTATCTATCTCTCCTATCATAATCTAGCATTTATCATCTATTGTATCTTCTATCTGTCATCTATATCTATCTATCTATCTATCTATCTATCTATCTATCTATCTATCTATCTATCTATCTATCTATCTATCTATCTATCTATCTATCATCTATGTAATTTATTGTATATGCTTCCCATCTCACTCTGCAAAGCAAATAACATTGGTTATTCCCATAAGAACATGGAGAAGCTGCCAGGTGATAGCACCCCCAGTTACATAAATAATCAGGGAGCAAGCTAGAAATCTTGCCTAAACGTTGCACAAGGGTTAAAAACACGATCCTAGCTGATACTGCCTGCTTTCCAATGCACTGCCATAGCACACATATGAGTGCTTCCACTGTGTGGACACACGCCTACACATTCACAGAAGGTTCCTGCATAGATCTTTGTGCACTGAAGTGTGAAGGTCTGGACAAAGGTTCATGGTGCCTTCAGTAGAAGGTGTTGAGAAATTTCTACAGGTCAGGATCTTCAGGAAGGTGCCTTGATACAGAATATTTGTAAGCACATTCCCTTGATCATGCTTCTACAGGTAGTCCTCAACTCATAGCCATTCCTTTGGTGACTGTTCAAAGTTGCAACGGCACTACGAAAAAATGACTTGTTTTCACAAGTTGCATGACCGTTGCAGCATTCCCCACGGTCACATGATCCAAATCCCGGCTCTTGGCAACTGGCATGTATTTATGACAGTTGCACTGTCCCAGGTTCATGTGATCACTCTTGGTAACCTACCCAGCTGGTTTCTAACAAGTCAATGGGAGAAGCCAGATTTGCTTAATGACCGCAGGATTCACTTAACAACTGCAGTGATTCACTTAACAGCAGAAGGTCATAAAATGGGGCAAAACTTACTTAACAGCTGCCTGGCTTAGCAATGGAAAGGTTGGGTAATCAGAAGTTGAGGACTGCCTGTAACCTTTCTAGAAATCTGTGCAAGCAAGCTAGGTAGCTAGCTATCATTCATCCATCCATCCATTCATTCATTCATTCATTCATTCATTCATTCATTCATTCATTATTTCATTTAGAAACCACCCATCTCACTCATAGAGTGACTCTCTGCCTAAAGATCTTAGAGATGCATTAGGTCCAACGTTTGTTCCCACCAGGATACACTTCTGGTGGATGCTTGCAAGAGAGGGCAAGAAGCATTGACCGGATGAGTAAATTATCTAAAATGTTTCAAAGAAGCCCATAATTCACAGCCTTGGAAAGAATTGACTTGATGTGCAGTGAAAGTATGCTCAGACCTATGTCTGATCAAAGTCAAAGGGTGTGGTTGTCTCTGTCTTGTTTCAAGGCTGTCGAGGCACAGAATCTGCTTGGGGTGGGTTCTCCTTACTGGGGCAAACTACTGCATAGAAACAGGAAGCAAACTTCACACTCATAGCACTGATGATGTTACCTAGTCAAGTAATGAAATGTCTGCAAAGAAACCACAAAGCTCAGAGAGCACCAGAGTTCTTATTGTGTCCAGTGCAGGGCACAACTGTCTGCAGATGTGTCAGCACGAATCCCTCCAAATGCCTGAGCACAGATCTGGGGTGCTGTACCCCAGTTCTAATATGGAAATGATCCTTTTCTTCCTTGGGATCATGTTCCTCACACTCCTTTATAGTTGGATAAGAAAAAGGCCGCGTTAGGTCTCCTGTTCTGAACAACATTTCAGTGAATTTCATAGGTTGCCCACCTGGGTCTAGGACAACTCGCCATAGCCAACTCCCTGTGACCAACTCATCCCAGGACAACTCGACGTCGCCAACTTGCTGCGGGACAACACGCCGTGACCCACTCACTATGGGCCCGCCAACTCGCGGCAGGACAAGAATGAAACTAATATTGAAGGGACGGTGGGATGCAACCACTCAAGAAAGGATGCGAAAGGAAGAACAAAGGATAATGTGAATGACAAAAATTAAAAATGATGTTTAATGATTTTTAAGTAATTAAATAGAATTGTTAAGTTGTCCTGCGGTAAGTTGCCGTGGTGAGTTGTCCCATTCCATACCCAACTTCATTCTCCCTTTTAGAGCGATGTATGGCAAGATGAATGTTAAGCAGACAAAGCAGGAGGCTTAAAGCCACTTTTGAGAGTTTGCTTGTTCTTCTTGGATGCCCTTTGCTAGCTGAGCCTCCTCCTCCTCCTCCTCCTCCTCTTCCTCCTCCTCCTAAAATGTTCAGATGGCTGGATGAATGAATTGCATGGAATGCCGTTTTAACAGTTTTGCAATGCGACACGTGATCATTGAAAAAAAAAAAGAACAGAACATTTTGCATTTTTTTTAACCCATCAAGGGGACTAGCCGGTTTATTCTTTTTGCATGTGCTTTCCCCTAGACTCTGGCTGCCCTAACAAGAAATTCAATAAATCTGCTTCCAAACCATCTTGCACAAGCTTTGCATGTCCAGTCTGGGCCTGAGGAAATTAACAAGAGAATAGAACACACCATCGACTTGCGGAGTGGCGATAAGTTGAGAAGAGAGCATATCAAGCCTTTTTCCCTGATGTTTAAAGACTCTGGCCTGGAACATAAGGTAGCTGGGTCTTGGTAGATTGACTTTTGCCAACTCAGATTGACTTGCAGTTGACTGTTGATTAGCAAAGACAAAATGGCGGTGGGTTTCGCTTCTGAATCTCCTCTTCCCTTTCTTCCCAACCCATCTCTCCAAGATGGAGCTATTGAGAGTCCTTCAGACATGAAGGGTTGCAGATCCTGAGATCTGGAGTCTGTGGGCAGCTCCTGAAAACTTAATGAAAGCTGAAAGCTCCCACCACAAGTTGGCCCCAGTGGTCTTGGATGGGATCAGAGAAGGAAAACTGGAATATAGGGAGGGTGTGGTGGTCATCATATTTAACAAATTACAGTTAAATCAGATATAGGGTTTTCCTTCTTCTCCCGAGGGACAACTGTCTTTCTTTGTCATCTGCAGGTGACATCCAGAGACTAAATGTGGCTATGGGAAAAGTTGCACATGCTTAGCTAGGTCAGATCAAGACTTAAGAGATGCCTTTGCACAACAATTTAAACTTAGATAGATGGAGGTGAAGATGGGAGATAGAGGTGGAGATGGAGGTGGAGATGGAGGTGGAGGTGGAGGTGGAGGTGGAGATGAGAAGTGTAGGTGAAGGTCTAGGTCAGTGTTTCTCAACCTTGACAATTTTAAGGCATGTGGACTTCAACTCCCAGAATTCCACAGCCAGCATTGCTAGCTGTGGAATTCTGGGAGTTGAAGTCCACATGCCTTAAAATTGTCAAGGTTGAGAAACACTGGTCTAGGTTGAGTTGGAGATGGAGATGGAGATGGAGGTGGAGGTGGCGGTGGAGGTGGAGATGGGAGATGGGAGATTCAGGCTGAGGCGGAGGTGGAGGCAGAGGTGGAGGTGGAGGTGGAGGTGGAGGTGGAGGTGGAGATGGAGATGGGAGATGGGAGATGGGAGATGGAGATGGAGGTGGAGGCGGAGGCAGAGGTAGAGACAGAAAGAGTCAGAGAGAGTCAGAGAGAGAGAAATGAAGAGAGAGATAAAGATGGTGACAGACCTATTATGCAACATTTTAACATATTTGGTTACTTATAGTTTAATCTATGGTGTGAACCCCCAAAATGGTATGCAGGTAATCTTTGACTTACAATCCTTCATTTAGTGACTGTATGACATTCCAACTGCACTGAAAAAAGTGACTTACAACTGGCCCTCGCACTTACAACTGTTGCAGCTTTCCCATAGTCATGTGATCAGAATTCGGTTGCTTGGCAACTGGTGTGTATTTGCGACAGTTGCCTCATCCCAGGGTCATGTGATTGCCATCTGCAACCTTCTCAGCCATCTTCTGGCAAGCAAAAATCAACGGGCGAAGCTAGATTTGCTTAACTACTACATGAGTCACTTGAGAGCTGCAGTGATTCGCTTAACAACTATGGGGGGAAAGGGGGTAAAATTGGGTGCAACTCACTTGTTATTGTAGAACAAGGAACCCAGAAGAGAGACCACGGGTAAGTGAAAAAGAGGGAGCTTCAGGGAAGTAAAGGTACCCAAGATGAGACTATGTAAACATCTGACATATTATTGTCATGGTTCCGACAGATGAAACTCTTCAAAGAACTTTGAGGCATTGTTTACCTTAAAGAATCTTTGTGGGAGTAGCACAGCTTCAGCACTAACATAGTTGAAGCCAAAAACTGGATTCCCCTCCCCTGAGCACATAGTATCAAAGCACAATTCCCTCCTCCAATTAACAATCATAAATCACATTGTCCAATTAGTTTGAAATGCAGGCTTTCCCTCCTATTCTGCAACCCGCCAATTCTTATCATCTCTTATTTCAAGCTCTGAATTCATACACTAGTACAATATTCCGCCTCCTCCCCCAGCATCATCTAATTCTAAGAGTAAAGCATAAGAAAGAAAAAGGCTGCATCTTCATATGTTGTCAAAGCAAGAACATCCAATGTTAGCAGCGTTGACAATTATGTTGTTCTTGTTTCCCCTTGCCATCATTACAATTTGTGTCATTTCATTTGGCTAACCAATCACACATACAAGTTTATGGTTTCCACATTTCTTCTTTACTTCTTGGTCTCATTTGAGGTGCTTTTGCTTCCCTGAAGTGCCCTTCTTTTCAATTAGCCAAGGTCTCTCCCTGGGCTTCAAAATAACAGAAAAAACAGAGTTGGAAGGGACCTTGGAGGTCTTCTAGTCCAACCCCCTGCTCGAGCAGGAGACCCTATACCATCCTGGACAAATTGTTGTCCAATCATGACCTAAAACCCTCCAGTGATGGTGCATCCACAACTTCTGAAGGCAACACATTCCACCGATTAATTGTTCCTACTGTCGAGAAATTTCTTCTTAGTTTTAGCTTGGATCTCACTTCGATAGGTTTCCACCCCTTTTTCTACAATTTCCCTTGTTATGAGTTCAGATAACTTGAATGACAAAGAATTGGTTGGTTTGAAAATAAGATACCGAAGGATAAAATGAACAGGAAATTTTGGTTGGGTGCGCGTTGCATGCTAGACTAGACTAAGGAGATATGAAGTTGTAATGTAATTTATTTTGTTGGGCAGAGCCTGTGCTATAATGTATGTTTTGTTGACTAGGCCATGAGGTTTAGCAAGCTGATGGATAAGAGAACAGCAGAGGGGTTAACACTTATATAGAGCTTATATAACTATATAAATTATATAGAGGGAGTAAATAATAGTAAGAAACCAGCAACCCAAAGCTATGGGGTGAAACACTTCTTATATCTTTAAAATGGAATGAGTCACCTGGGGCTCAGAGTCATAGTACCCCTCCCCCCCCAGTAGTGATTCTGTGACCCTCAGCACCTAAGAATATGCTGCTGAAATACAGTGCTGAGTGGGCACTAAACTGGTACTAGATTCGGGTCAGTGGAATTCAAGAGGGTTGGACCATTTGTGGCAACATAAGGATTCTAAGCTGATCACGTACTTAACTCCACCCCCAGCTCTGCCTGCTCCTCTCCTACATCTACAAGTATATTGCATGCACATGCACAAGAATAAAAGTGGATTGATTAAGTGCCAGTAAGTTGGCGTCAAACTCTTAATGACTCCATGAGTAGACATTCTCCAGGATGATCTGTCCTGAGAAGATGAAATTAGAAGAGTTAATGAAGCCCTGAAACATTAGATTTTACTCTTCCTATAAATGCAGGAGAAGGCTGTTTTTCTATCTTCTAAGTATGTATGTCTGACTTCCTTCTCCAGAATGCTTCCAATGATTGTCCAGTTTTCAATTCTAATTATATTACATTCGGCTCTGAGTGGTCCATTTTCTGTTACTTTTTTTTTCTTTTTCCCCAGAAATAAGGATGAAAATGGGAGGAGGTTTTTTCTTTCTGATTCTGTGGACACCAATAGAACAGTGCCCTTAAATAAATAGCTATTGTACAAATGAATTATACTCCTGGTGGCTGACTTTATCTGATTTGTGGTTAAAATCTCTGAGACTTTAAATCCATTTAGATCAGCAGAAGTATTCCATTAAAAGGTCTTTATTGGAATATATTACTTTCCAGCACAATTACAACATTTTTATTAATAATGATACAGATTTTCTGTGTCTTGGTTTCAACAGATTAAACCCTTCAAAGAACTTCGAGCCATTGTTTACCTTAAAGAATCTTTATTTGAGTAGCATAGTATCGGCACTAACATAGTCGAAACCAAAAACTAAGTTCCCCTCCCCTGAGCACATAGTATCAAAGCACAACTCCCTCCTCCAATTAACAGTCATAAATCACATTCCCCAATTAGCTTGAAATGCAGGCTTCCCCTCCAGTTCTCCAGCCTGCCAATTTTTATCATCTCTTATTTCAATAACCTTGGTTCTCACACTAGTTTCAGTATTGTTATGTCTAGCTAAACTCTCATGCCCATTCCTCCCCCCAGCATCATCTAACTCTAACTCTAAAAGTAAAACATAAGAAAATGGTTGCATCTCCATCTGTTGTCAAAGCAAAAACATCCGATGTTAGCAGCGTTGACAGTCTGTATCCTTGAGAGATATGATCACTGACCACCTCTCCATTAAGGCAGAAGGAAAAGGGACAGATGTTGTTTGAGTGTCCCTCCTTAGGTGACCAGACATGAGTTGAACTCAAGAAAGAGATTAGAACCTACTAAAAAAACTGAGTTCTATTTCTCCTGAGAAGAAAAATCTTAAACACTTGGCTTAGTGCTTCTTAAATGATTTAGATGATTTTTTTTTTTTACCAATTCAATTGTTGGGTTCCATCGATTCCTAATTTGGTCAATGGCCAGGAAGGATCAGACCTAAGCCAACTGATTTCCAGAAATCAAGACCTTTCCCATGGGCTGATGTTCTTCATCCATCCTTGATGGATGGATTCATCCAACTAGACCAGCATGAAATTTGTTGCTCCTATTATTGTACTCATTGCTATCCTACCTCTATTATTCTTCTCCAATCACTGAATACCTTGGCTGTCCTTCACCTGCTGGGTGCTGAAGCATAACAGATTTGACCTTCTGGTTGACCTTGGATGACCTTGATGTAAGGAGAGGAGGGAGGAGAAGTTAAATTGACTACCAGTATAGCTAAGGCTGAGTAAGCCTATCTCACTCATGACTTGAGATGAAGGCACTATCCCAGAAGACATGGCAAAAAGAAGATGTTCCAAGGAAGCATTTATAAACCTGATTAAGTGAAATGTGAGAAGGTACTCAAAGATAACCAGCTCTCCTTAGATTGGACAGAATAACAGAATAATAGAGTTGGAAGGGACCTTGGAGGTCTTCTAGTCCAAACCTCTCCACAGTCAGGAAACCCTGTACCATTTCAGACAACTGGCTGTCCAATCTCTTCTTAAAAGCCTCCAGTGATGGAGCACCCACAACTTCTGAAGGCAAGCCATTCCACCGGTAAATTGTTCTCACTGTTAGGAAATTTTCCCTTAGTTTTAGAGTTGCTTCTCTCTTTGATCAGTTTCCATCCATTGTTTCTTGTCTTGCCTTCTGGTGCTTTGGAAAATAGGTTGTCCCACCCCCTTCTTCTTTGTGGCAGCCCCTCAAATATTGGAATGCTGCTATCATTTCACCCCCTAGTCCTTTTTTTTCTCTAGAGTGGCCATACCCAATTCCTGCAACTGTTCTGTTTTAGCCTCCAACTCTGTAATCATCTTTTCTGGGAAGCTTCTCCTGATTCCATGAAGACATGGAAGACATGCCAAGACCTTGAGTTACAGAACAGAAACAGCTCTTGGTTGGAAGATTTGGGTCAAATTCACTCCGCAAGACCTTCCTTCCCATTATCGTCTTACCCTTTGCTTCACCTTTCCTTCCTGAAACGAACATCAACCCAAGAAAGAGAACACAACATCAGTAGGTCCAAATCTCCTTCTGATCAGGTAGAGATATCAAGGAGTTAGGAAAATAGCCCCTCCCCCTCAGGGTTACTACAATATTCTTTTGTAAGATATGGGTCTTGAGTTTTATCAGTACAGAGAGTCCTCAACTTACGATCGCAATTAAGCCCAAAATTTCTGTTGCTAAACAAGACCGTTCTTAAGTTAGTTTTGACCCGCTTTATGACCTTTCTTGCCACAGTTGTTAAGTGAATGACTCTGGTGGTTAAGTTAGTTAACCCGGTTGTTGAGTGAATCTGGTTTCCCCATTGACTTTGCTTGTCAAACAGTCGCAAAAAAGAGATCACGTGGCTCCGGGACACTGCAAAACTGTCATAAATGCATCCCAGTTGCCAAGCATCTAAATGTTGATCCTGTGGCCTTGAGGATGCTGCAACAGCATCGTAAAAATGATCGTAAGTCACTTTTTTTCCAGTGTCGCCGTAACTTTAAATGGTCACCAGAAGAACCGTTGTAAGTCGAGGACAACCTGTAATGCCAACTATATTCTCTATCTCAAAATCTGCCTCTGGTTTTAATTCCAACGATTTCTGCTCCATGCTTCCCCATAATATGCCTGTCTAATTTAAAGCTTTCAAAAAAAACGGGTAATTTATCCTGCCAAGATCTTCCATCTGCCTCTTCAGGCCAAGAGGTACTTAGAGCATCCTCTTTGGGAAGCATCTTCCAGCAACTCCAGGCTATCTTGATGACAGCCCTTTCCGAGGGCATCCAAAGCACTTAAACCCCATCAATTTGCAAAGTACTGAAAACAGAGAAGGCTCAGCCATCTCGACGGTCATCGAATTTGCCCCTTTTCGGGGAACCGCGAATGATTTCACAGCTATAAACATGTCAGCTCCTCCAATTTCTTTCTTTCTTTCTTTCTTTCTTTCTTTCTT
>NW_015387061.1:76513-103878 GCF_001527695.2 Protobothrops mucrosquamatus | reverse complement strand
ATCTAGGCAGCCGAGCAGCGCCATGGCAGCCATACCCTCTGCCCACACCCCGCAGCATCAACTGTGCGCGATGGGGCATGAGGGCAGAGTCTTGTCTATGTTGCCTGGCTGCCATGTCCTTGGCTGCACTGCTCCGTGTGGGCCACACTCGGGGGCAACTCTCCTTCAGGGGGGCTGCTGGTGAGGAAGGGGTTGCGGGGGAGGTGAGGCTGGGGCAACGGCACGTGTGCCCACAGAGAGGGCTCCGAGTGCCGCTTCTAGCACGCGTACCATAGATTCACCACCACTGACCTAGTTTACTGTAGATGAAGATAGTAGAGTCCTCAGTATGGCAAGATTTTTTTTTCTACAGATGTGAAACAATAGCAAAAGAAAGCTTGGGAGAATCACCACTTGCCATTCCTGGTTTGGGGCATGACAATAATAGGAATATTGCAACAAGGGGGTGATAGCAAGTTATTCTAATGAATCAGTGCTACACATCCAATTACATCCTGCATATCTTCACATGCTGAGGGGAAAGGGAGAGGTTTCCAAGCTGAGCCATGCTGGCTCAGGAATTCTGGGAGTTGAAGTCCACGAGTCATAAAAGAGCCAAGGTTGCCTACCCCTGGCCTAGGCTGTCATAATGTATTGAGGTAGTAGATTGTGTGGATTCAAGCAGTCTGGCCTGTTCTAATTGACAGATGGAAATGTCAATTTGCAGATTTTCTAAGGCTTTTTGTTGTTATTATAGTGGTTCATCACATAGTCAGCCAGTCAGTTTAGACTGGAGTACAGGTAGTCCTCGACTTATGACATTTCACTTAGTGACCATTCAAAGCTACAACGGCACTGAAAAAAGTGACTTATGATCGTTTTTCACACCATTGCAGCCTCCCCATGGTCACGTGATCAAAATTCAGATTCTTGGCAACTGACTCGTATTTAGGACGGTTTCAGCGTCCTGGGGTCACGTGATCCCCTTGTGCAACCTTCTGACAAGCAAAGTCAATGGGGGGGGGGAAGCCAGCTTCACTTAACAACCATGTTACTAATTTAACAACTGCAGCGATTCACTTAACAATGGTGACAAGAGAGATCATAAAATGGGGCAAAACTCACTTAACAATTGTCTCGCTTAGCAATATAAATTTTGGACTCAATTGTGATCGTAAGTTGAGGACTACCTATATTATTATTATTATTATTATTATTATTATTATTATTATTATTATTATTATTATTATTATTATTATTACTACTACTACTACTACTACTACTACTACTACTACTACTACTACTACTATTATTTAAGATGAGACTGCAGAATCCAAGCAAGCTCCTAAAGCTATTCCCATTAGATGCACTTTTTCCGTATCTGCCTTTATTTCTAGATCACCTTCTCCCTTCAATGGGGCCACCCATCCTTTAAAAAAATGTGCACCTAACTAGATGACTAAGCAAGCTTAGTAAAGCTCAATGCAAAGATGGAATTACTGATCCCCTAGGCTGAGGATGTGCCATTCTTCAATGGGTCTTGCAAACATGTTTGTTTTGATGGGATATTTCTTTGTATGGATGTTAAACAATATACTGAATGGGGGTGGGATCCTTGCTGCTCTCTTGTTTTCTTGCAGACGTTTCATTACCCAAACTAACATCATCAGAGAGAGGAGGGGGAGGGGTGAGGAGGAGAAGGAGGAGGAGGAGGAGGATTGTGGGCTCCTTGGTGCTCTCTAAGCTTGATTGTTTTCTTGCAGACATTTCATTATCCAACTGGGTAACATCATCAGTACTAGTAAGGAGTGGGGTTTGCCACTAGAATATAATCTGAGAGTAAACCCACTCCTTACTAGCACTGGTGATGTTACCCAGTAGGGTAATGAAATGTCTGCAAGAAAACAACCAAGCTCAGAAAGCACCAAAGATTTCCTCCCCCCATTCCAATCCTCAGCTATAAATATTTTCATTTATTAATATACTAATACTTATCCCAGGAATATGCTTCCTTTACTGAACTCTGTTTGCTAATTCCCCAGAAGCCTCGTACACGAGCCTCGCTCCCTTTCTAGAGTTGATCTAGAAACTTCACTTACTTGGTTCCTTTTGTCTACTGTTTTCTATTTCAGTACTCCCAAATGAGGGACGAGGTGTTCAAGTCAAACTTGGTGTGTGCATTCATTGTCCTGGTATTTATCACCGCCATCCAAAGTCTACTTCCTTCTTCGAAGTAAGTTCCATGGGTTGGAATAGAGAGATTAACTGTGCAAAGTTTCCATTTGCCTGGCAGTTTCCATAGCAGAGGAAAACTGGGTTCCTGCATAAAGATAGTTATCATTTAGCACCTCATTGTAGTGCTTGGAATCAGGGCAGTTTGGTGTAGTGGTTAAAGGCACTGTGCTAGAAACTGGGAAATGAAGCCAGGTGGGTGAATTTGGGCCAGACACTGTCTCTCAGCCTTAGAGAAAAGTCAGTGGCCCATCTGAAGATGTGGCTAAGAAGATTGCATGAAGTTGTCCATGGGGTCATCAGAAGTTAGGACTGACTTAGAGGTCCACAACAGTACAAAAGTGGTTTTATTAAGCTTCAGAAGAGTTATCAGGAGTGGGGGTTATCGGCTAGCACCCCAAAGTTCATCTTAGTTCCAAAGCAGTATTATGCTTATCTTGTAATGTTTCCCTTTGAGCACATAGTTCATTTGGTCTTAGAGAAGCACTGTTTTAGTCATCCTGTCATATAAGGTTATATTTGCATAGGTCCTCTGCAGTCAGGTGTAAAGGATCAGACCATATGTTAAGATTTATTGCTCAAGCTTCTACACAAGAATCTAGTTAACTAAAGTTCAATACTAAATTGGCACTAGATTTGGGTCAATGGAATTCAAGACCGTTTGTGGCAACATACTGATTCTAAGCTGATCACACACTTAACTCCCTCCCTCAGCTCTGCCTCTCCTACATCTACAAGTATATTGCGTGCACATGCACAAGAATAAAAATGGATTAAGTGCCAGTAAGTTGGCGTCAAACTCTTAACGACTCCATGAGTAGACATTCTCCAGGATGATCTGTCCCGAGAAGATGAAATCAGAAGAGTTAATGAAGCCCTGAAACATTAGATTTTACTCTTCCTATAAATGCAGGAGGAGGCTGTTTTTCCATCTTCTAAGTATGTGCATCTGACTTCCTTCTCCAGAATGATCCCGATGATTGTCCAGTTTTCGATTCTAATTATATTACATTCAGCTCTCGTGCTGATAACCACTGCAGAGGATTACAAATGTTTACCCCTGGTGCTCCGGAAAACTTGCTGCTGGATTAATGAGACCTACCTGGCCCGAAATGTCGTCATCTTTGCTTCAATTATGATTAATTTCCTGGGAGCCGTCATCAATATTGTAAGTATTTAAGAAGGAAAAGGTTGTCTGAATGGAGAAAGGGGCAGAAAAAGTATAAACTAGTAATTAAAAGCAACTTTACTCAAACCAATGCCTTTCCAATATGCTGGTCTACAAACCTATCATTATACTGTGAGGTCTGAGCTACAAATATTCTGTTCTGTTGGTACTTTCATAGTACTCTGTCATTTTGGCTGGCTGTGATGAGAGCTATAACCCAAAAATCTGCAAGGTGAAAGATTGTGAGAAGCTGATTTCCCAGGATAGTAGCTTCTGATATTTTGCACGAAAGTATTTAAATATATTTTTCTCCTTGGAAAATGAAAGAAGGAAGGAAGGAAGGAAGGAAGGAAGGAAGGAAGGAAGGAAGGAAGGAAGGAAGGAAGGAAGGAAGGAAGGAAGGAAGGAGAGGGAGAAGAGAGGGAGGGAGGTAGGAGAGGGAGAGATGGAGGGAGGAAGGAAGGAAGGAAGGAGGGAGGGTGGAAGGAAAGGAATGGGAAGAAGGAAGGAGAGGAAGGGAGGGAGGGAGGGAAGGAGGGAGGAAATCAAACCCCGGAGTATTCAGTCTTTCAGGGGGCCTCAGATGACACACTGGTGTCTTTGTCCACTATTCATCATCATCATCATCATCATCACCATCATCATCTATCATCTATCAGTCATCTATCATTTATCTATCAATCATCTGTATCTATCTATCTATCTATCTATCTATCTATCTATCAATCATCTGTATCTATCTATCTATCTATCTATCTATCTAACTATCATCTATCTATCTATCTATCTATCTATCTATCTATCTATCTATCTATCTATCTATCTATCTATCTATCTATCTATCTATCTATCTATCTATCTATCTATCTATCTATCTATGGTATCTATTTATCATCTATCATATTTATATGGCTGTCCATTTCATAAGAGTGTCTTAAAACAAAACACTCTTTTAATATATATTTTTGAAATATTAAAATAGAAATCGGGCATAATACAAGGGAAAAAAAATCCCAGTCCTAGATCCATACCTAGAACCTGGAAAGGATGCCTGCGGGCCTCACAAAATTCCCACAGGGATAAAAGAAAATGGGAACTGTGTGGTTTGCTTTCTAAATATGGTTGAGTGGTGATCCTTTTAATATGTCTTCCAATGCAAGCATTTTCTCAGCCCAGGCATTACAGGATCTTCATCATTTCAAAACAGTTGTCCACTGTTGTCCTCAGGATATGACTTCTACAAGAGATACAGGGTTATTTTTCTCCTTTTCCCAAGTGGTTTTTTATTCAAGAGTATTCTCACAGAGCTGGAGACATCAGATAGATAGATAGATAGATAGATAGATAGATAGATAGATAGATAGATAGATAGATAGATAGATAGATAGATAGATAGATAGATAGATAGATAGATAGATAGATAGATAGATAGATAGATAGATAGATAGATAGATAGATAGATAGATAGATAGATAGATAGAGATAGATAGATAGATAGATAGATAGATAGATAGATAGATAGATAGATAGATAGATAGATAGATAGATAGATAGATAGATAGATAGATAACCATTGTCATTTTTTACTGTGGGCATAATGGCATACATTAAAAATGAAATTTAGTTGCTTGTTCTCAAAGACATTAACACTATTGTCTTATTTAATAGTAGTAGTAGTAGTAGTAGTGATGATGATGATGATGATGATGATGATGATGATGATGATGATGATGATGATGACGACGATGATGATGATGTTGGAAGGGACCTTGGAAGTCATCTAGTCCAACCCCCTGCTCAGGCAGGAAACCCTATACCATTTCAGACAAATGGCTGTCCAGTCTCTTCTTAAAAACCTCCAGTGTTGGAGCATTCACTGCTTCTGGAGGCAGGTTGTTCCACTGGTTAATTGTTCTAACTGTCAGGAAGTTTCTCCTCAGTTCTAGGTTGCTTCTCTCTTTGCCCAATCAAACATTCTTCTTCCTTTCTTTCCCAACAAAGCTTCTGCCAAACAATTGCATTGCTTTTCTTATTCTTATTCTTTTTTTCTTTGTCCACAGCTCTGGTGTGACTTGGACAAACAACTGCCTTTTAAGAATCAAACTTTCAACTCTTCGGTATATTTTACAGACATTTGCTCGTATCCAGAGGTAATCCTAAGTATATCATTTTGCACAGAGAAAAGACAACACAATATGTTAGGCTAGGCAACAATGGATGATACCAAGCTTTAGGATCATGTGAAACTTCAAAGCAACACTTTCTTTCAGTGACACTGTGAAACTACAGACTGTCCTCGACTTACAACAGTCCATTTAGTGACGGTTCAAAGTTACAATGGCACTGAAAAAAAGGGACCTATCACTGTTCTTCACACTTAACAATCGTTGCAGCATCCCCACGGTCACGTGATCAAAATTCGAATGCTTGGCAACTGATTCATATTTATGACGGTTGCAGTGTCCCGGGGTCATGTGAACAGCCATTGTGGCTTCCTGACAAGCAAAGTCAATGGGGAAGCCAGATTCACTTAATCACCGTATTCCTGCTTAACAACCACAATGATTCACTTAACAACTGTGGCAAGAAAAGCCGCGAAATGGGGCAAAACTCACTTAACAAATGGCTCACTTAACAACAGAAAATTTCCCGGCTCAATGGCAGTTGTAAGTCAAAGACTGTCTGTACCATGTTGCTTCACTTCAAGTGAGTTTGAAAGATCCTCTAACTCAGGGGTAGGCAACCTTGGCTTTTTGTGGACTCGTGGACTTCAACTCCCAGAATTCCTGAGCCAGCATGGCTCAGCTTGGAAACCTCTCCCTTTCCCCTCAGCATGGCTGGCTCAGGAATTCTGGGAGTCGAAGTCCACGAGTCATAAAAGAGCCAAGGTTGCCTACCCCTGGCCTAGCTCAACCATTTGCATCATAGGGCTCTCCAGATGTTTCAGATTACACATGGTCTATTGTCAGGATATATGGGGTGTGTAGTCCAAAATAGCCAGAGGGCAGGAACATGATATTCCAATCTTAAAATGCAGGAATTCTCCTATATAAGAGAGAAAATCTAGACATGAGATTGTCGGTGATCAACAGAATCCCATTGTAGAAGAAGACCTACTGGGAGTTGACTTTTAGGGCTGATTCAGTAACTTCAGCACAATTTCAAGAGCTCTCAAAAAGTTTTCAGGTGTTGCATGTGTCTATGTTAGCAGAGAAATTCCTCTATATTTTTCCCAGCAAATTCTCATTTAGTCAATGATGTTGCTTTCAACTCTCTCTATATATTAAAAAAAAGATTCTGAGGCCCTAGAAAGGGTGCAGAGAAGAGCAGTGAAGTTGATAAAGGATCTGAAGTTGATAAAGGATCTCAACCAGGGCTGGCTGAGGAATTCTGGAAGTCCACAAGTCTTAAAGTTGCCAAGTTTGAAAACCCCTGCACTAGACCAACCCAATAATCATATTAATAAACCCAGAGAATAGCTGGGGGCCCTGTAACAATACTGGCTGGCTGAGGAATTCTGGGAGTTGAAGTCCACAAGTCTTAAAGTTGCCAAGTTTGAAGACCCCTGCACTAGACCAACCCAATAATCATACTAATAAACCTAGAGAATAGCTGGGCCCCCTGTAACAATACTGGCTGGCTGAGGAATTCTGGGAGCTGAAGTCCACAAGTCTTAAAGTTGCCAAGTTTGAAGACCCCTGGTCTGGAGGTTCGATCGTATGACGAATGGCTAAGAGAACTCGGTATGTTTAGCCTAACAAAGAGAACGTTTAGGAGAGACATGATAGCCATCTTCCAATACTTGAAGGGCTTACGTGATTCTCTATGAGATTTTGAATATATTAGTTTAGGTTGCTGAGGCTAAATGCTGATGTTTCTCCCAATTTTCTTTTTAAAGTATTTCGTCTTTACCGGTATCCTGGCTATGGTGACCTGTGCCGTGTTTCTCCGTCTCAATTCGGTCCTCAAGTTGGCCGTGCTGCTCATCATGATTGCAATCTACTGCTTCCTGACTGAGACCATTTATGCTTCCCTGTTTCTCCAGTACGATGACATCAATCATAATGGAGAGTAAGTCTTTGTTTACCTATTTGTTTATTCCTTAGATTTTCATCCCGCCTTTATATTATTTTTTATAAATAGCTCAAGGCAGAAAACATATTTAATACTCCTTCCTTCTCCTATTTTCCCCACAACAACAACCCTGTGAGGTAGGTTGGGCCAAGAGAGAGGGACTGGCCCAAAGTCATGCAGTGGCTGTCATGCCTAAGGCAGGATTAAAACTCACAGTCTCCTGATGATTGGCCCCAAATCATCCAACTGACTTTCATGTCTAAGGTTGAATTCATGTCTAAGGTTGAATTCTTCTCCTCCACCTCCTCCTCCTCCTCCTTCTCCTCCTCCTCCTCCTCCTCCTCCTCCTCCTCCTCCTCTTCTTCTTCTTCTTCTTCTTCTTCTTCTTCTTCTTCTTCTTCTTCTTCTTCTTCTTCTTCTTCTTCTTCTATCCACTGCACGATGAAGGCCTCTTCTGCATGTTTCCAACCTATACCGCAATACTTGCTGATGTCGTCAATCCATCTTGTTTTAGGTCTCTTTTGTGGATGCTTTTTATCAAGTGGGAAAGGTGGAACTACAGCTCACAATCTCCTGGTGATTGGCCCAGATTCATCCAGCTAGCTTTCATGCCTAAGAAGGGACTAGAGCTCGCAGTCTCCTGATGATTGGCCCAAAGTCACCTTGCCATCTTTCCTGCCTATGGAGGGACTAGAACTCACAGTCTCCTAGTTCTAATCCAGCAGCTTTAACCACTGCATCAAATTGCAGCTTAAGGGCTGAACTGTTTTGAATTGGAACTCTTTAACCAAAATTTAGCCACGGAGAGATACTTTAGACAGTGGAACGGGTGGCGTATACGTTTAATAAGTAAATAACAAATCTGAATAGATGTTCCTCTGCTCTGCATCATATTCCTTATATAAAATAGCTCCTCAAAGTAAAATGTAACTGTCAAAAACAGAGTTGTTACAATTTTTCCAATCCCCTAGCCTGTCAGTTATTTTCACGACAGTCGCCTGGAACAAAATCCCTTCCAGGTGCGTCTATTATCTTCCAGATGGGGGTGGAGGTGTCTGGCATGCTAGGTTTTTACATGCAGGGAAATAATCTGCCAAAAAAAAAGTATGCTAAGAGGCTGCTGCGTCTCAGTATGCAATTATTCCGCAGCCCCTGCTTATTTCTTCAGAACAATGGAACAAAAATAGCCTCGACCAATATACAGAGCCTCACCTGAATCATCTCATCTCTAGACAAGATAATTCTGCAGTGATGCTAGAAATATCTCATCAGCTGGAAAAAAAGACAGGCAGAAATGAAAGGGGGGAAGCCTTATTATGGTCCCTGAAAGAGGAAAGCAATATCACGGCTGGTTTGATGTGTCAATCTTTCATTGTCAGGGGCTTTTCGTTGACTGTCATCTCAGCAGGGACATGGAAATGGAGAGAGTTTTTAGCATCAGGTGGAAAACCCAGACAAGAACCCCAGCTAGGGCAGGGAGTTCTCATATAGAAGGAATGCAAAAAAAGAAGTGTCTGACTTAATTCCGCATAGAATATTTTGAAGGGAGAAATAGTTGCGTCTGAAATCTTCTGAGATGGAGGGAAATTAACCAAGGAGAGAACCAACCTAGAACTGAGGAGAAATTTCCTGACAGTGAGAACAAATAATCAGTTGAACGACTTGCCTCTAGAAATTGCAGGTGCTCCATCACGGAAGGTTTTTAAGAAGAAACTGGAGAGCCATTTGTCTGAAAAGATATAAGGTGGCCTGCTTGAGCAATGGATTGGACTAGAACAGGGCTTTTCAACCAGTGGTACGGGTACCACTTGTGGAACATTGGCACCTGGCAGGTGGTACATGACCATCCTAGAAAAGTGGCAACGGAGGAGGGGAATGAGCTGAACCGGTGGCAGCACTGCACAAGCCTGAGCGAGAGATGGCTGGAGCTGCAGGGCTGTCAGGGCTCAGCGGAAGCGCCAGGATCAGCGCCAGGCTCCAGCTGGAGCTTGGCACTGATCCTGGTGCTTCTGCTGAGCCCAGAAGAAGCGCCGATCAGCTGGAAAGCAGCACTGATCCTGACACTTCTGCTGAGCCCAGAAGAAGCGCCAATCAGCTGGAATGTTGCAGCATCCCCAAGGGCTTGTGATTTACATTCAGATGCTTGGCAACTGATTCATATTTATGATGGTCACAGTGTCCCAGGGTCATGTGAAGTGACCAAAACCTGCTGCAACAACCCATCAGACGGGGGGAATAAAAAGCACGCACCCCCCCACCCCACCCCCACTGCCAATCTCAACAGAAATGCTCACAACAATGAAAACCTCGGACAGGAGGAAGAGCGCAACCAGGCGGGCAGGCAGGTGTCTTGCTGGGCTGTGGCTTGGGGGGGCACTTTTATCAGTGCCATTGTAACTTCGAAGAGTCACTAAGCGAACTGTTGTAAGTTGAGGACTACCTGTACTTTATCACTTTTTTCCCTTTTTTTTTGGTCATCACGTTTTTGACACCTTGCTAGGCGACTGGTGGTACTCGGATATTGCCATATCCTAAAAGTGGTACAATGGGTGAAAAGGTTGAAAAGCCCTGGACTAGAAGACCTCCAAGGTCCCTTCCAACTCTGTTGTTCTGTCATTCTGAGAATAAATGGCAGAGTCTGAAAGGGAATCAATGCATCCATTTCCTGATATCTTTTCCACACGCACTCTATACCAGAGGTCTTCAATCGTGGCCCTTTTATGACTTGTGGACTTCAACTCCCAGAATTCCTCAGCCAGGAATTCTGGGAGTTGAAGTCCACAAGTCATAAAAGGGCTAAGTTGGAAGATCCCTGCTCTGTACCTACTATTCTCTTGACTTTTTCCTTCCTGCATTCACACATAACAAGGCAGGGCTAAATCTCCCAATCTCCTGGTGATTAGCCCAAAGTCATCGGGCTGGCTTTCGTACCTGACGAATTAAAAACAAAACAATAGAAAAAGATTTTTGTTTTAAGCTTTGCTCTTCTTTCCTGTTTTTTTTTTTTTAATTGCTACCTCTTCCTCTATCTCTTCCCTTTCTGTTTATAGCACAGATTTTCTGGGGACGAAAGAAGCTTCATTGCTCCTTATGGCCATGTTCCTGTTAGCTGTATTTTATCACGGCCAACAGGTAAGGAAAAACCTCCTTTCCCATATGCACCTTTTCCCAGCAGAAAATACCCCAACACACACACACACACACACACAACTTGCTCTGCTAGAACCTGCCAATCACAGCTCCCCTTTGGAGCAAATCATTAAATATCAGGCTAAAGTATTTCATGACCTTCAATAATTGAAGACCTGATTAACCTTAAAGAAAGACCAATTAAAATGAGCATAAGGCCAGCTCCGGTGCAGCTTCTTCTTTTTTCCTTTTTTTTTATCGCTGTGGAAATATTATAAATAGAAAGCTGTTTCAGAATATCTTATCTGTCTCTATCCAACTCACTCTAGTCGGGAAATCAAAAATCAGTTCAAAATCCAAGCAGCTGCGACGAGAATGGCAGATTTCCTGGTTGGGGGATCTGTAGAAAAAGGATAAAATAAAATAAAAATAAAATTGCGGGAAAGAAATACCTTATTACATATGGGATTGGGGTGTCTATAGGGCAGTGATGGCGAACCTTTTAGAGGACCGAGTGCCCAAAAACTGGCGCCGCCCCCACTCCACCCCCTGCCCCGCCTCACCTGCCCACAGGACCACTCACCGCCTCCGGGGCCCGCCGCAGATCGCCCAGGCAGCCCAGCAGTGCTATGGCGGCCACACCCTCTGCCTGCACCCTGCAGCATCAACTGTGCGCGATGGAGTGTGAGGGCAGAGTCTTGTCTACGCTGCCTGGCTGCCATATCCTTGGCTGCGCTGCTCCGTGTGGCCCATGATCGGGGGCAACTCTCCTTCAGGGGGGCTTCTGGAGAAGAGGGGGTCATGGGGGAGGCAAGGCTGGGGCAATGGCACGTGTGCCCACAGAGAGGGCTCAGAGTGCCGCCTCTGGCACCCGTGCCATAGGTTCGCCACCATTGCTATAGTGTGTAAGTCAAAAAAGTCAAGATGGCAGCTGCACAGACATGCAGTTAAAGCTCCACCCCTTTTTTATTTGCATTGCGCTGACTCCCCAAGAGACGCCTTGCGTGGGATAATTCCTAATGTGTCCATTTATACTGTAGATTTTCCTCGAAACGCTTGGAAAATTAGAGGATGCAGAGTTTCCAGAAATAAATTTTGGGAGCTACTCTTTTATGGCCCAGTGTGGCCCTTCTTGCTGAATGTTGCAATATCCCCATGGTCACATGATCAAAATTCGGACAGTTGGCAACTGGCATGTACTTATGACGGTTGCAGTGTCCCCGGGGTCACGTGATCCCCTTTTGCTCCCTTCTGACAAGCAAAGTCAATGGGGAAGCCAGATTCACTTAACACCCGGGTTACTAACTTAGCAGCGGCAGTGATTCACTTAACAACTGTGGCGAGAAAGGTTGTAAAAACGGGGCAACATTCACTTGATTGTCTTGCTTAGCAATAGAAACTTTGGGCCCAGCTGTGATCATAAGTTGAGGACTAATTGTATAGATATCCAGGACAGTCTGCAGTGGTGTCCTCATGACAAATTGTAGCTTAGGAAGTCATAATGCAAGCTCTACCTTCTCTTCTTTAAGTGGTAATGTCATTGTCATGTGTCTGATTAACGAAACACTTAAAAGGACTTTCAGGCATATTTTTTCCTAAAAGCATTTATTAAGGTTACAGAGACATCAGTACAGTATGGTGGAAATGCTTAGGTCTGGCTTCTCTTCCGTTACGCATATACATTCTAAGCATTTCCCCCCCCCCCTTATTTTGGGGTCATGGTTCACATCTTCCAATCAACTTGGAAGATGTGATTTACTTCCGGTTTCTTTTTCCCTGGCTATCCTTATTCTCCTCCCTTTTTCCCTGTTGCCTGGTTTAACTATAAAAATACCAGACAGTTCTGCATATTGTCAAAGCAAGAATATACAGTATTTGCAGCGTTGACAGTCATAGGTAAGTAGGCAAGGGGTAAAGTTGACACTGTGACACGTATTTTAGCACTTCCCTCCCACTGCACCCTGCCCCTCCTCTGAATATAGGGAGAAGGATAGCAATAGCAATAGCACTTAGACTTAAGTACCACCCCGGGGTGCTTTACAGCACTCTCTGATCAGCTTAAATGTCAACATGTGGCCCCAACATTCTGGGTCTTCATTTTACCAACCTCAGAAGGATGAACAGCTGAGTCAACCTTGAGCCAATCAGGATTGAACTTGAGACTGTGGGCAGAGTTTGCCTGCAATACTGCATTCTAACCACAGGGCTCCTGGTATAGAATCTTGGCAAAATTGAACGGCCAGTAACCTAAAATCTCAGCAAAGACTGAGAAAACCTAGTTTATCTGCTCACATTTCCTGCAAGAACCAAACAAAACCCAGATGGTAGCTTCACCCCACATGCTTAAGTCATGACTAGAATCTGACCTGGTTTTGGGTGTGAGACCATCATGAAATCCTCAGGCTGTGGACTAGATTAGGAAACTGGAAAACTTCCCAGCATGGAGAGAGCAAGAGCCAATTATTTCCATATCATGGCCCAGAAAAAAATTAGAGGACGTTCTATGTCAGTGTTTCTCAACCTTGACAACTTTAAGAGGGGTGGACTTCAACTCCCAGAATTCCCCAGCCAAGAATGCTGGCTGGGGAATTCTGGGAATTGAAGTCCACCCTTCTTAAAGTTTCCAAGCTTGAAAAACATTGGCCTAAGTTGCTGCTTGACCCGAGGGAGTCATTGTAAAAACGTTTTCCTCCTCTTGTGATAAAATAACTGGAGGAAATGAATTTCTCATGAGAGAAACAGCCAGGTGCAAAAGAATCTTTTAGACTGAGATTTATCTGAACTTTTAGCTGCTGAACGTTGCTCTAGGCCAAGGGTAGGCAACCTTGGCTCTTTTATGACTCGTGGACTTCAACTCCCAGAATTCCTGAGCCAGCATGGCTCAGCTTGGAAACCTCTCCCTTTCCCCTCAGCATGGCTGGCTCAGGAATTCTGGGAGTTGAAGTCCACAAGTCATAAAAGAGCCAAGGTTGCCTATCCCTGCTCTAGACTTTCAAAGCATTCTCAAATGGAATGAGCAAGTCCTTTGGGGGGGGGGAAATGTCATGCCCATAATTCACAATGGTGGTTAATAGCAAACAACTGTCAGACTTCCCATTCAGGCTGCAGTCTTTCTCCGGTACTTTATACCATCCAGTATTTTTGTTCCTGCTTTGGTTTCAGATCCATCCTTAATAAGAAACCTGTACACTTTTAATTAAATTTGTCTTCGGAAAATCCCGAGACTAGCACTTTTTTCTTTCCCTATAATGTAATTTCTTCTAGACATCTCTTCTCCCATAGTCAATAGGTCTGGAGGATGTCTTCTACAAAGTCCTCAATTTATATTAAAAAATAATTCTCACAAAGAGTCAATTAGACTTCTTTAGATTTATGGTAAATCAGATACTCTTGGAACAGTCGTTGGGAAATAGAAGCAATGACTTTTGAACGTAAATATTATATGCTTCTAAAGTCATTTTGTTGCACTCTGGTGTCCAGGGACATAATCAAGTTACATTAAAGCAAAAAGGAACTCATAAACCCACATTATTTTTCCAAACAAAAAAGATAAGAAGGATGCTTAGCTAGCTGGCAGCATCTATCAGACCTTAATGGATCTCAACAGCATAAGAAGGTTTTGATGTGGTCAATATTTGGATGGTCCTAGGCTTGTAAACTACATAAAGTAACAAAAAGGGGAGAAAAATAATCAGAAAAGGACAATGGAAAAACACTTTTGTGTTGCCAAAAGCAGAACAACGTGGAGTCAAGCTCAACTTGAAAGGGATTTCATTTTGTTTAAACTTTGTTTAAAATGCAGATAACGATCTGAAATCTGCTAAAAAATTTCTTGACTCTTTAAAGAAAAAATGGGTTTTTTTCCCTTTTGTTAGAAAATGAAAAATTGCCAAGGGAGAATAAATATTTATGAAAAAATCTCATAAATAAGGTAGCATTTCACACACACACACACACACACACACACACAAACACACAACTTATTCTAGTTAAGAACTGGACAAGGAATGTCTGACAGGAAGTCTATGGAGATTCTCAACCATTCAGGTCATGGTTGTCCCAAAGATGCTTTTTCAGGAGGCAACTGGACTTTCTTGTTTTTCTTTGAAGACATTTCACTTCTCTCCCAAGAAGCTTCTTCAGCTCTGACTTCCCCACCATCTAGTCAAAGCTGAAGAAGCTTCTTAGATGAGAAGCGAAATGTCTTCAAGGAAAAACAAGAAAGTCCAGTTGCCTCCTGAAAAAGGACCTTTGGGACAATATCTGAACAAGCATTTTCCACTCAGGCTTCATTATTATTATTATTATTATTATTATTTATTATATTTTTACCCCACCCTTCTCCTTGCGGACTCAGGGCGGCTAACAGCCTAATAAAAACAAATACAAAAATACAAAAATACTACCATTAAAACGTAATTAAAAGGAAATATTAATTTGGCCTTTGTTATTTTAAAAATTGTTTTAAAACCCAACTAAAAATACCCCTTAGGCCAGTCCTGCCAGCTTAAATANGCGTTACATGGGAGCGACGAGTCCCTCCCAACACCGCCCGCGCGGCTGCATTCTGGACTAACTGGAGCCTCCGAGTGCTCCTCAAGGGGAGCCCCATGTAGAGAGCATTGCAGTAGTCCAGGCGGGAGGTGACAAGAGCATGAGTGACTGGTATGACGCCTCCCCGATAGGTGTGTGTTTGTGTATGTGCCTGTGTGTACCTTGCAAATGTTCATGGGGGAAACCTTCAAGTCAGTGTTGAGTCCTAGCAACTGCTTTGGACTGGTCCCTGCAGTTTTCTTGGCAAGACTTTGCAAGTGGTTTGCCATTGCCTCCTTCCCAGGGCTGTGAGAGATTGACTGGTCCACGGTCAGTTAGGCTTTGTGCCTAAGACAAGACTAAAATTCACATTTCTCTAGTCCTAGTCCAACACCTTAACCACTAGACCCGTGCTTCTCAGCCTTGGCAACTTTAAGATATCTGGACTTCAACTCCCAGAATTCCCCAGTCAGCATGCTTGGGGAAGTTACCAAGGTTAGAACGTAATGCACTAGACCAGGGGTAGGCAACCTTGGCTCTTTTATGCCTCGTGGACTTCAACTCCCAGAATTCCTGAGCTGGCATGGCTCAGCTTGGAAACCTCTCCCTTTCTCCTCAGCATGGCTGGCTCAGGAATTCTGGGAGTTGAAATCCACAAATCATAAAAGAGCCAAGACTGCCTATCCCTGCACTAGACCAGGGGTCTCCAACCCCCGGTCCGTGGACCGGTACTGGGCCACGGCATGCCAGCAACCAGTCTGCACAAACAAGCAAAGCCCCATCCATGGGATGTAGGCAACACATAATCCATGGAAAAACCTCTCTCCATAGAACCGGTCCCTGGTGCCTAAAAGGTTGGGGACCTCTGCACTAGACCTATATTTTTGCACCTCTATTGTAAAGTGTAGTCATGAAGCATTGTAGTCATAATTTAGCTTTGCTTAGGGCCAGAAATGTAATACAAGAAGGATGGTATCAAATATAAGAAAGACAAAGTCCTGTCAATATGTCTATGGATATAATAATATATCCAGAAATTCCAGTTAACTTTAGGACTGAAATGTCTTCCTGTCTGGTAGGATATAATAAACATTACCCACCTCCCACAATAATATGTGACGTGTCAATACTACTTTATAATGCCTTGGTAAGACCACACTTGGAATTTTGCATCCAGTTTTGGTCTAGATGTTGAGACTCTAGAAAGAATGCAGAGAAGAGCAACAAAAATGATTATGGGGTGGAGGGTAAAACATATGAAAAACGGTTGCAGGAATTGGGCATGTCTAGTGTAATAAAGAGAACTAGGGTGACATGATAGTAGGGTTCCAATATTTGAGGGGCTGCCACAAAGAAGAGGGGGTCAACCTATGCTCTAAAACACCTGAAGGAAGAACAAGAAGCAATGGATGGAAACTAATCAAGGAGAGAACCAATCTAAAACTGAAAATAAATTTCCTGACAATGAGAACAATTAACCAGTGGAACAGCTTGCCTCCAGAAGTTGTGGGTGCTCCATCATTGGAGATTTTTAAGAAGAGATTGGACAGCCACTTGTCTGAAATGCTATAGGACCTCCTGGGGTTGGACTAGAAGACCTCCAAGATCCCTTCTGTTCTATTGTTATTCTGTTAATCCTTGTTTATCTTTAGCTAATTTTGTCCACTACATACAGTATGACTTCAGTACAAAAGGTTACTTTAACATGGAGTGCAATAAAGTATAATAATGCCCATGTTTTTTTTTTACTAAATTACACATCTAGAGATTCAAAGGACACATCATTGGTGCAATGACATTTATAAATCTTCACACTGGAATTGATATAATATGTTTCTAAACTTTTGACTTAGCTGGCTATTCTTAAGGACAAACTACACATTACATTAATTACATATTGTGGAACTCCTTCTCTAATTTTATTTGCTTCAAAGTAGCTACCCACATCAGGATCTTTTTGGAGAAGGAAAGGAGTTTTAAACCTTTCCTATCTAGCTTATACCCAGGGAACATTTTAAAAGGAAAAAAAATGGTCTCAATTGACTTTCACTTCAGAAAGAAAAAAAAATACATATGAAAATGGCTAATTTTTGGAGGAAAGAATTAAAATATCTTTTCCTATACCCCAAGAGTCTGAGGATCCCAAATGTTTAATTGAGTGGTTTAATGTCAGGCGTAAAGAATTGGGACCATATGTTAAGTTGTAGCTCAATAAAGTTTATTTGTCAAGTTTATAAATAAACATCTAGTCAACTAAAGTTCAATACTAAATTGGTATCAGATCAGAGTCAACACAATTCAGGAGGAGTTGGACTCGGACCATTTGTGGCAATGTAACGACTCTAAGCTGATGATGCACTTAACTCCATCACCCAGCTCTGCCTGCTTTTCTCTTACCTCTTCCATGTACTAGATCTGTGTTTGTCCTTGAAGATAGTCTACAAATCACCCCCAACAGTTTAATACAGGGGTCCCCAACCCCTGGTCCATGGACCGGTACAGGTCTGCGGCATGCCAGTAACCGGTCCGCACAAACAAGCAAAGCCCCATCCGCGGGATGCAGGCAGCACACAAAGCCATGCCCCCTCCAGTCCACGGAAAAACCTCTCTCCATGGAACTGGTCCCTGGTGCCCAAAGGGTTGGGGACCTCTGGTTTAATATGAATATCTCTGCACCAAGTTTCATTAACTGCCAAATTATTTCAAGTCCATATCTGGAAGTTGGTGTTTCTTCCTATATACTGTGTCACCCCGAATCAGTATCTACCCTCACTTCTCTTAGGTACCTATTCTTAAGGATGGACTACATGTTCAATTAAAAAGAGGCTTTTCTGTCTTTGCAGCTTGAATACACAGCAAGGCTTGACTTTCTGTGGCGCGGCCAGGCCAAAGAAGAAATCAATGAGATGAAAGAATTAAGAGAACATAACGAAAATATGCTACGCAATATTCTGCCGAGCCACGTAGCCCGTCACTTCCTGGAAAAGGACCGAGATAATGAAGTATGTAAGAATTGGGTTCCAGTAATAGTCGTGGCCAAGAGCAAAGCTTTGTTTTAGAGTTTTCTTCCTGATTTTAATAAAGGTTGGAAAGCTGTCAAGAAGAATGGATAGACCCTTGAGGAATGTATGTAAGACCCCTTATAAAAATGTCAGCCTAGCCTGGAAAAATAGGAAGACTTGAGGAAGAAACTCAAGAGTGGCCCATCTTGACGCAGGGGAAGAAAAGAGAATCTCTGTCAGGCTTTCAACATTCTGCCATGGTTGTCCCAAAGATGCTTTTTCAGGAGGCAACTGGACTTTCTTTTGAAGATGTTTCACTTCTCATCCAAGAAGCTTCTTCAGCTCTAACTGGATGGTGGGGAATGGAAGGATTTGTACTCCTTGCAGACAGCTGTTCATTTGCAGGTAGCATTAGCATTATCAACTTGCTAAAAGAATGCAAATGACCAGCTGTCTGCAAGGAGTATAAATCTTTCCATTCCCCACCATCCAGTCAGAGCCAAAGAAGCTTCTGGGATGAGAAGCGAAACGTCTTCAAAGAAAAAACAAGAAAATCCAGTTGCCTCTTGCAAAAGCATCTTTGGGATAACTATGACCTGGATGACTGAGAATCTCCATAGACATTCTGTCATTGTACCCCCAAAACAGATCCAATTTTTTTTTAAAAAGGGGGAATTCCCTGACCTTGACAGCTAAGTATTGGAATAGCCCATCTTCTGGAGCTGTGAGGGCTCCATTCTTGAAAACTTTCAGACAAAGTTTGGACAGTAGAACCCTTGGTGCTCTCTGAGCTCGGTTGCTTGCTTGCAGACATTTCATTACCTAACTAGATAACATCACCAGGGCTAGCGAGAGTGGGGCTTGCTCCATTTATATACGCTAACTTGCCCTGCCAGTGTTGGGTTGGGGTGTGGTCTTTCTTTTCCTTGGTCATTCCAAGGAGAACTACTAAGAATCATCAAAAGATTGGACAACAGTTTGGCTGGGATGCTATCCACATCCTTGCCCTGGGCAAAGGATTGGATTAGAACAGTGGTGGCGAACCTATGGCACGGGTGCCAGAGGCGGCACTCGGAGCCCTCTCTGTGGGCACACGTGCCGTTGTCCCAGCCTCGCCTCCCCCCATGACCCCCTCTTCTCCAGAAGCCCCCCTGAAGGAGAGTTGCCCCCGATCATGGGCCACACGGAGCAGCGCAGCCAAGGATATGGCAGCCAGGCAGCGTAGACAAGACTCTGCCCTCACACTCCATCGCGCACAGTTGATGCTGCAGGGTGCAGGCAGAGGGTGTGGCCGCCATAGCACTGCTGGGCTGCCTGGGTGATCTGCGATGGGCCCTGGAGGCGGTGAGTGGCCCTGCGGGCAGGTGGGGTGGGGGACGGGGTGGGGGCAGAGCACGGGCAGGGAAGGGAGCGGGGCCAATTTTTGGACACTCAGTCTCTAAAAGGTTCGCCATCACTGGATTAGAAGCTGTCAAGGTCCCTTCCAGACCTGTGATATTAATTAACTCTTTCCTGTCCTCTGGAGTAGCTATATAAGGCAAAGGGTATCGCTTGCTTCCTAATGGTAAACCACATCTGTTCTTAGCACTGAAAGCATGCTTGCCATTTGCAAGAATAATTCTGTAACTCTGCCTTTGATCTCTCTCCCCGACCCCCCACCCTCAAATCTCCCAGGCTCTCCCCTCCTGCTGTTGCATTGAATAATCATACCTGCAGAGAGTTTCTGCATCAGCTGCCTGGATCATTCAAGGTTCAATACAGCAAACACTTATTTACGTAATATGCTAGCCTCCCCTTTCCCCAGGGAAGCAAAGAGGGAAATGAATGCTTTCCTTTCTGTACAGATTGGCTTTAAGGCTCGCCGCACGAAAGCTTCCGAATCCAGAAAACAAGCGGCTGCACACAGATTGCATGTCAACCTTTCCCAGCCTCTCTCCAGATGTGCGGCAGATGCTGTTTGATCCGCAGTTATGTAAGGGAGTCAGGTGTTTATAGGGCGTTAATTCCTGGACTCTTGTCTTTTTTTGTGAACTAAAATTAGATTTTGTCAGACTTCCCAAGTAAACCAAACAGGAAACAAGACCTCTCGAGAGCTAATTCTACTTCATTGTATGACTGCATTAACACAATCTTGCAAGTCTGAAAGTACAAATCTCCCACTTCACAGTCTGAGGATCTGGGGAAAGAGGGTGTCACTTCTCAGTTTCTTTCTCCACCCATTGTGCAGTTGTGGGTTAAGTCAGTGGTCCCCAACCTTTACAGCTTGACGGCCCACTTGGGGGGGGCATGTGAGTGGCAGGTGCACATACACAACTCCATTTATGTGAGGGGCAGGCATGTGCGTCCTCCCCTCATGCAAATGGAGCTTTATTCACGCGAAGCTCCACTTGTGTGAGCAGAGGGCACTGGTGTTCGTGTGCAAAGCTCCTCTTGTGTGAGCGGAGAACACTCGCGTGCAAAGCTCCATTCTTGCGAGTAGAGCTTTACGCACAAGCACGCTCTGCTCTGCAAAGCTCCATTCACACAAATGGAGCGACACACACAAGCGCCTTCTACTCCATTCTCACGAGCGGAGCTTCACGTGCCAGTGCAAGCACCCTCCACTTGCACAAGCGAAGCTTCACGCACACGCGCCTGCCCATCTCTCCTGCGGCCCGGTTTCGAACAGGCCATGGCCCGCTAATGGGTCGTGGCCCAGGAGTTGGGGACTCCTGGGTTATGTTGCCTGACAACGCATGCCCACACAACATTCAATAGCCACTGTTCACACTCATTGGTGTGTTTGTGATCTTGTCCTCTTCGGGTTATTCACTGATGGCAATATGTAATACTTTAACTGAGTACCCTCATCACTGTTCCTGATTGATTCCATTTTGTTTACATAATGCTCAGCATACCAAGCATAAACTTGCCATCAATAGGCTATAAATATAGATGCAGTTGCCCTGGGAAACTTGCAACAAGTTGTCACAGTGATCACAATCGAGAAATGTGAATGCAAGAAACAAACTAGAAGAGAATATTTGTAGCTCAGGGTTCAATTGTGGGGTCCTTGGTGCTCTCTGAGCTTGGTGGCTTCCTTGTGGATGTTTCATTACCCAACTAGGATAACGTTAACTTCCAAACAAACTCCAAATTCTTCCTGGTTGTTTAACCATGTCTTCTGAGAGTCCACATCAGGCCTCCAACATGATTTGTTGAGGGTTAGATTGATGAGCAAATTAAACGAATCGCCTCTGTTCTGCAAGAGAGGTGGGGCCCTGTCTTTCTCAGTTCCCATGGCTGCCCTGTAGAACCGTCTTCTCGTAGAGTTCTGGATGGCTCCAACTCTTGATGTCATGATTCCGACAGATGAAACTCTTCAAAAGAACTTCGAGACATTGTTTTACCTTAAATAATCTTTTATTCAAGTAGCATAATATCGGCACTACATAGTCGAAGTCAGAAACTGAATTCCGCTTCCCTGGGCACATAGTATCAAAGCACAATTCCCTCCTCCAATTAACAGTCATAAATCACATTCCCCAATTATCTTGAAGCGTGGGCTTCCTCTCCAGTTCTCCAGCCCACCAATTCCTTATCAGCTCTGGTTACAATAACCTTGTTTTTCACGCTAGGTCTAGTGTTGTTATGCCTAGCTGGACTCTCATTCACATCCCCTCTCCCAGCATCATCTAACTCTAAAAGCAAAAGGTAAAAGATGGATACATTTCCATCTGTTGTCAATGCAAAAACATCCGACATTAGCAGCGTTGACATTTGACTTTTCATGAAGACTTAAAACCTAGATGTCCCCACAGGAATCTGGGTTGGGAAGTTGAGGAAGCACCATTAATTGGCTGTTTAATGACTGTTGTAATGATGACCTGACTTTTTTTACAGCCTCTGAATATATTTTGTTTTTTTAGTGTATTCTTTTCTGGAGTGGCATGGTGGCCTAGAGGTAAAGACATTTGTCTCCCACTTGGAAGGTTGAGAGTTCAATCTTAGGTAGCAACAGACGTTTCTCTCTTAGGCAGCAAACAAAAAAAAAATTCTGCTGAGAACTCAGTGTGGTGTCAGGAAGGGCATCCAGTCAGTAAATGCTCAGTTCCATCCAGTCACCCCGACTCTACCCCGAATTAAGGGATTCCAGGGTCATAAAAGGGGAGTATATTCTTTTATGGACAGTTCTATTGTTTGTTTGGGTTTCACCTTTCTGTATCACTAACAACTAAGATGATCAAAGGCCTGGAGTCTAAAACATATGAAAAACAGCTGCAGGACTTGGGTTTGGCTAGTCTAAAGAAAAAAAGAAATAGGGGAGACATGATAGCAGTATTCCAGTATTTGAGAGGCTGCCACAAAGAAGAGGGGGGTCAAATTATTCTCCAAAGCACCAGAGGGCAGGACAAGAAACAATGGTTGGAAACTAATCAAAGAGAGAAGCAACCTGGAATTAAGGAGAAACTTCCTGACAGTGAGGACAATTAACCAGTGGAACAGCTTGCCTTCAGAAATCGTGGACGTTCCATCACTGGAGGTTTTTAAGAAGAGACTAGACCAGGGGTAGGCAATCTCGGCTCTTTTATGACTCATGGACTTCAACTCCCAGAATTCCTGAGCCAGCACGAGTCATAAAAGAGCCAAGGTTGGACTAGACAGTCACTTGTCTGAAATGGTATAGGTTCTCCTGCTTGAGCAGGGGGCTGGACTAGAAGACCTCCGAGGTCCCTTCCAGCTCCCTTCTCTTCTCTTCTCTTCTCTTCTCTTCTCTTCTCTTCTCTTCTCTTCTCTTCTCTTCTCTTCTCTTCTCTTCTCTTCTCTCTTCTCTTCTCTTCTCTTCTCTTCCCTTCCATTCTAATATCACCTTGGTGTACATAGAAGATAGAATCATAGGTCTGGACGGGACCTCAGAGGTCTTCTAGCCCAACCCCCTGCTCAAACCAGGAGACCTTATATCATCCTGGTCAAATGAGACCGACAGCTACATAGACCAAACAAATAAGCACATATTAATGGCAAGAAAAGGCACACCCGTTATCTCTTCTGCCAAATGTCACTAAATGGCATCTTTTTCCTCCTCTGCCCTTCTTTGCGTTTCCAGGACCTCTACTCTCAGTCCTACGATGCTGTTGGCGTCATGTTTGCCTCGATCCCTGGTTTTGCCGACTTCTATTCCCAGACCGAAATGAACAACCAGGGGGTGGAGTGCCTGCGCCTGCTGAATGAAATCATCGCTGACTTTGACGAGGTAATTTGTGCAACCCTTTGCGCCCGGAGAGGGAGTGAGATTTAAGGAACAGCTGGCCCGGCCAGCAGGCCTGGCATTTGGTCAGCCGATCAATGATTTAACCTCTGCGTTTGTGCCGTTTTAGCTAGCAGCTAATCTCTTTTTAATTCTGAGGCACAGGGATGGATTCCGGGATGGAGGTGAGTCCGGCTTGAGTAGATTTGGGTGAATTGGAATCAAGGAGAGAAGCAACTTAGAATTAAGAAGAAATTTCCTGACGGTTCTAACAGTGCTCCAACACTGGAGGCTTTTAAGAAGAGACTGGACAAGCATATGTCTGAAATGGCATAGGGTTTCCTCCCTGAGCAGGGGATTGGACTAGAAGACCTCCAAGGTCCCTTCCAACTCTGTTATTCTATTCTATTCTATTCTATTCTATTCTATTCTATTCTATTCTATTCTATTCTATTCTATATTCTATATTCTATATTCTATATTCTATATTTTATATTCTATATAATAATAATAATGATGATAAAGTTGGAAGGGACCTTGGAGGTCATCTAGTCCAACCCCCTGCTCAGGCAGGAAACCCTATACCATTTCGCACAAATGGCTGTCCAGTTTCTTCTTAAAAACTTCCAGTGTTGGAGCATTCACCGCTTCTGGAGGCAGGTTGTTCCACTGGTTAATTGTTCTAACCGTCAGGAAGTTTCTCCTTAGTTCTAGGTTGCTTCTCTCTTTGGTTAGCTTCCACCCATTACCTATCTCTATTCTCTATTCTCTATTCTCTATTCTCTATTCTCTATTCTCTATTCTCTATTCTCTATTCTATATTCTATATTCTATATTCTATATTCTATATTCTATATTCTATATTCTATATTCTATTCTATTCTGGCTGGGGAATTCTGGGAGTTGAAGTCCACACGTCTTCAAGTTCCTAAAGCTGAGAAACACTGCCTAGATTGGAAAACAAAAGACAAATAATGGAGACATTATTCTCTCTAGGTCAGGAAAGAGATGATAGGTCTCTCATTCTTCACCAAATACTATCAAAATAATCTCAAAGTTCCGGTGGCATCATCATCAACCATGTTTAGCCACCATGTTTAGAAGCTCTGCAGGATTATGGAAAAGCCCTCTGGCTTGCTTATTTATTTCCTCTTGCAACCTACATGGGTTGATGGACGGTAAAAGCATAAAAACCACAGCATAATTAAAACCAGGCAATAAAGCCAACCGAACAGAATAATTAAACTAAGCTCATGAGCAATAAAATGGAGTAGCCACAAGCACTCCTTGTAACGATGAGCAACACAAATATTCCAACATCTCATGAAAACCTTCATGGTAACAACAACAACAACAACAACAACAACAACAACAACAACAACAACAATAATAATAATAATAATAATAATAATAATAATAATAATAATAATAATAATAATAAAAAGTTGGAAGGGATCTTGGAGGTCAGATGATAGATAGATAGATAGATAGATAGATAGATAGATAGATAGATAGATAGATAGATAGATAGATAGATAGATAGATAGATAGATAGATAGATAGATAGATAGATAGATAGATAGATAGATAGATAGATAACCATTGTCATTTTTTTACCGTGGGCACAATGACACACATTAAAAATGAAATTTAGTTGCTTGCTTTCAAAGACATTAACACTATTGTCTTCTTTTATAATAGTAGTAGTAGTAATAGTGATGATGATGATGATGATGATGATGATGATGATGATGATGATTGATGATGATGATGATGATGATGATGATGATGATGATGATGATGATGATGTTGGAAGGGACCTTAGAGGACAAGGAGTCCTTGTGGTTGTTGTTGTCTCTCCTGAATAGTAATAATAATAATAATAATAATAATAATAATAATAATAATAATAATAATAATAATAATAATAATAAGAAGAAGAAGAAGAAGAAGAAGAAGAAGTAGTAGTAGTAGTAGTAGTAGTAGTAGTAGTAGTAGTAGTAGTAGTAGTAGTAGTAGTTGTAAGAGACCTTGCAGGTCATGCTCAGGCAGGAAACCCTATACCATTTCGGACAAATGGCTGTCCAGTCTCTTCTTTAAAATTTCCAGTGTTGGAGCATTCACCGCTTCTGGAGGCAGGTTGTTCCACTGGTTAATTGTTCTAACTGTCAGGCAGTTTCTCCTTAGTTCTAGGTTGCTTCTCTCCTTGATTAGTTTCCATCCATTGCTTCTTGTCCTGCCTTCAGGCGCTTTGGAGAATAGCTTGACTCCCTCTTCTTTGTGGCAGCCCCTGAGATACTGGAAGACTGCTATCATGTCCCCCTCGTCCTTCTCTTCATTAAACTAGACATATCCAATTCCAGCAACCGTTCCTTATATGCTTTAGCCTCCAGTCCCCTAATCATCTTTGTTGCTCTTCTCTGTACTCTTTCTAGAGTCTCAACATCTTTTTTACATCATGGTGAACAAAACTGGATGCAGTATTCCAAGTGTGGCCTTATCTGTGTGGAAAGATGATTGCTACACATATTTATTGGGGGGTCAATGCAATACAGATAGTCCTCGAATTACAACAGTATGTTTAGTGATCTTTTGAAGTTGCAACTGTGCTGAAAAAAGATAATATATGATTCAGTGTGTTGATGTGTCTCTGAATTCGCAGGGATTTGCAGCCATTAAGGTAGCTAAAGGGCTAAAGTTAACTGATTCATTTGGAGAAGGTATTTTTTCACGTATAGGTAGTCCTTGACTTACAACAGTTTATCTAATGACCATTTGAAGTTACAGTGGTATTGAAAAAAGTGACTTACGACCACTTACCAACGGAAGTTTTAGGTTCAGTTGTGGTCATAAGACAAGGACTGCCTATATTGTCTATAACTCAAAAGCAGGGGTCTTCAAACGTGGCCCTTTTATGACTTGTGGACTTCAACTCCCAGAATTCTTCAGCCAGGCATGCCTGGCTGAGGAATTCTGGGAGTTGAAGTCCACAAGTTATAAAAGGGCCGAGTTTGAAGATCCCTGCTCAAAAGCAATAAATCACAGGGTTGAAGGATGTAAAATGAAATCCTTTAGCAAGAATGTATATGCTAATCATGACTTTGAAATCCTTGTTTTCAGTTATTAGGTGAAGAACGATTTCAGGATATTGAAAAAATTAAAACCATTGGAAGCACCTATATGGCAGTATCAGGGCTATCCCCTGAAAAACAGGTAAGGAGCTAACCTGGTTTTCTAACACATGTTTGCCTGTTTCAACAGAGAGACAAGAAGGAAGCCACAGCCCAATCAAGGCTAGCAGGGCAAAGCATTATATATAAACAACCAGCAAATTCCACTCTCCCTCACACAGATGAAGTCACCCAGCCTGATAAACCAATAGGAAACAACAAGCTTGGAGCAGACCAACAACTCAACAGTTGAACCCTGAGCTACATAAATGTTCAGCTATAGATTTCAGATACTTTTCTATAGCCGGCATTTTCCCCCCCATTTTTTCATTCCTCTTCATCATTGATTTAGACACAGAAGAAGGAAGATGTGTAAGCAGATCTGGGGTAGAGCTACAGAGTTTGTTCCTGTCCCATCTCTTTGCCATTTTGAAATCCTAATAAAGTAGAGTTGTGAATTGTGCACTAGGGTTGTTTGCTTCAATAATTCTTCAAACACCTAATTCCCACAGAACTGTCTTATGTCTATTTAACCATGCAGTGTGGCTGTATTGCTTTTATCCTTCACATCTGTTCCACTACCTTCTCTTATTGGTATTATGATTATTATTACTTTGGTATTATGAATATTATTAGTTTGTTGTTTCACATGTACACTGAGAGCTTATGCACCGGAGACAAATTCCATGTGTGTCTATCACACGTGGCCAATATTCTATTCTGTTCTGCTGTGCTCTGTTCTGCTCTGTTCTGTTCTGTTCTGTTCTGCTCTGCTCTGCTCTGATCTTCTCTACTTCACTCCACTCCACTCCATTCCATTCCATTCTATTCCATTCCATTCCATTCCATTC
>NW_015387061.1:62255-75939 GCF_001527695.2 Protobothrops mucrosquamatus | reverse complement strand
ATTCCATTCCATTCCATTCCGTTCTGTTCTAAAATGGCATCCTCAGTGAGTATGGGAGAGCAAGGACAAATTAGATAGATGAACTGAACAGGACTAGAATCTTCCCATGTCTCAAAAGAAAGTTCTCTTTGTTGTGATGTTGCGATTGTGATGTTGTGATATTCCAAAAAGAGAAAAGCTTTCTCTCCTGGCTAATATTCCGCAATCTTTAAGTTCAGTCCTCTGAACTGTTGCAGAATTTGGCTCCCTGTTGACAGAGCAGCTGATCAGCGAACAGCCATTGTTGATTCTGTCTTTCATTCCTCAGCAGTGTGAAGATAAGTGGGGCCATTTATGCGCCCTGGCAGATTTCTCCATTGCACTGAATGAAAGCATTCAAGAGATTAACAAGCATTCTTTCAACAACTTTGAGCTCCGCATTGGTACGTATCTGCTGAACGTGATCTCCACGGTGCCCTAGATCAGCAAGGTGCCCACCAGCTGATTAATTGAATCACTTTAATGCAGCTTGCCATAGGTAGAAAGGTCAGCAAGACTTACACATGCATTCCTTTGAAAACCCAAAGTTACTTCCTCCCTGAAGCGTGCAAGCAACTCTTCACAAGGTCATGATATCATTTCTCCAATATTTGAACTAGATGTCTGGTGAAGCAACCAGATCCACACATGAAGAGTTCAATTAGCTACTTTATTGCTCGTGTCTATTTCACAAAAATCTTCCCAGACTGGCAGTTTGTACCTGAGCCAGACTAGATAAAAGTTCAGTGGCATTCAAGTAGGGCCGGACCTTGCTTTTCTATGCCTATGTAATGACTCCAGACTAATTCCCTGTTTGACTCCCTCTGGCTCAGCCAGTCTCTCTTCGACACTAGATGAGGGCTAAACCCTGTGTTAATAAAGCCATGATTCTATTTCCAACAATTGCTGGCATCTTTCCAACTCTTTACAAACCTTCCCGATATATCACACCCTGTATCCATGGCTCTATCAGCTTCTTTTAAGTTATTAACTAGTAGCAGTATATTGAAATTCCCTTACAGTTTAAGTTCTGTTGCGTGTATATTTGTGGGGTCCCTTGAGCTTTCTGAGATTGGTTATTTTCTTGTGGACATTTCATTACCCAACTAGGTAACATCATCAGTGCACTTCTGGAACATCTGCAAGAAAACAATCAAGTTTAGAGAGCACCAAGGACTACAGATTTCAACCCTGAATTACAAATATTCCTTTCTATTAGTGTATATGTGTTATAGGAGCATGGTGGCTCATGTAGTTAGGAGGTTAGATTGGAGGTTAGCTAACCCGCGTTTGAGACCTGAGTGCTGCTGGGTGGCAGGGTGAGTTCACGTCACTCGCTCCAGCTTCTTGATGGGGACATGAAAGGAGCCCCCATGTGCGTTCCCCAGGCAACAGTGATGTCACCAACTCATCCCTTCAACCCAGAAACACCTTGAATGGTGCTTCAAAAACAAATAGGACAGGGGAATGCATATGTATTAACATTATATGTTAAACCTAGGAAATATTTATTCCTCCCTTCTTCTGTTAGCTGAGCAATGGACACCATGTGGTCTTTAAGATGTAGTTGGAACGTGCCCCTCTTGTATTTTACCATTACAGTAGTCTTCGACTTACAAGTTTATTTAGTGACCAATCAAAGTTACAACAGCACTCAAAAAAAGTGACTTACGATCATTTTTCACACTTACAACCATTGTAGCATCCCCTTAGTCATGTGATCAAAATTTGGAAGCTTAACAACTGGTTCATATTTATGATGGTTGCAGCGTCCCTTTTGCGACCTTCTGACAAGCACAGCCAATGGGGAAGCCAGATTCACTTACCAACCACGTTATTAACTTAACAACTTCAATGATCCACTTAACAAGCGTAGCAAAATAAGTTTATAAAATGGGGCAAAACTCACTTAACAAATGTTTCACTTAGCAACATAAGCATTGGGCTCAGTTGTGGTCATAAGCCAAGGACTACCTGTACCCTTGCAATGTCTGTGGGGCCACAATTTGTCCACTGCAAGTTCGAAGGCTCTAACTCTCTGTGTGACACCGGGGAAAGGATTTGGAGAGGAACTGGATATAGTCAGTGATGGGATTCAAATATGTGAACAACCAGTTCTCTGCATGGATGCCACTTCCGGAAGTCCATTCTGAGCCTGGACGACAAAAAATTAGCTGCCGGTTCTGCCAAAGTGGTGCGAACTGGCTGAATCCCACCCCTGGATATAGTTAGATTCACTGAAACCCTCGAATTTCGTAGGATCGCTCTGTATCATAATCGTAATTTGCTTTTTTTCTCTCTCTTCGTAGGTATCAGCCACGGCTCGGTTGTAGCTGGGGTCATTGGTGCTAAGAAACCACAGTACGATATCTGGGGCAAAACTGTTAATTTAGCTAGCCGAATGGACAGTACCGGAATTAGCGGCCGGATGCAAGTGCCTGAGGAGACCTATATGATCTTGAAGGACCGAGGATTCGCCTTCGACTATCGGGGAGAGATTTACGTCAAGGGCATCAGCGAGCAAGAAGGCAAAATCAAAACCTACTTCCTTCTGGGAAGGGTCCAGCCTAACCCTTTGACCATGCAACCGAGAAAACTAACGGGACAATATTCCTTAGCCGCCGTCGTGCTGGGACTCGTGCAATCTCTGAACAGGCAAAAGCAGAAGCAAATTTTAAACGAGAACAATAATTCAGGCATCATTAAGGGTCACTACAACCGGCGGACTTTACTAACTCCGGGCGGATCCGAGTCAACTGTCCAGGCAGAAGCCGCAGACAAGACGGATTTGCCATAAGCCTGCATCCTCCTTACGATTACTTTCCTTTTCTTTTTTCTTTTTTTAAAAATTTCTTTTATATATGGAATAAATATATAAATAAATACGTTTTAATTTTTTTTAGAACCAGCTTTTTTTTTTCCCCGATGCACCCAGCAGGCGCGGCGTCTCCTCCACCGTTTCCCCAGCTGAGAATCCTCAGAGGTCGCCTTAGCAATGCTTCGAAGGTCCTGCTCCAATTCGGAATCTGGATTCCGATCTTGGAGTTGGGACATCCGATCTCTGATTCCCTCCCACACGGTTCCGCGCTAAAAAAAGGGGGGGGAAGGACGTGGTAGGGATGAGGCAGAAGGTGAGTGGACTGGGCTTTGAATGCCAACGATCCAAAGTCCTGTTCAACTCTTCACCGAGCCTTGATTGGAAAGATTAGATGTTTTTCTGAGGTTTTAACCTGCAATAAGTCCTCGATGTCATGTGTCTGATTAACGAAACAGGCATATTTTTATCCTAAAAGCATTTATTAAGGTTACAGAGATGTCAGTATGGCATGGTGGAAATGCTTAGATCTGAGATTCTTTTCCTTGCACACACATTCCAGGCATTTTTCCCTCCCCTATTCTGGGGTCATGGTTCACATCTTCCAATTAACTTGGAAGATGTGATTTACTTCCGGTTTCTTTTTCCCGGGCTTTCCTTATTCTCCTCCCCTTTCACTGTTGCCTGATTTAACTATAAAAATACCAGACAGTTCTGCATATTGTCAAAGCAAGAATATACAGTATTTGCAGCGTTGACACTCGACTTATTCAACCTTAACAGAGCCTGCCAACAAGCTTGTTTGCAACTGTGGTTAAGCAAACATGGCACTCACAGAGTAGCCACCACAATCGTTTAGTGAACGCTTCAGTAGTTATGTGAACCAATGGTTTACTAGGGTTAGGGCAACGGGAAGGCAACCTTGGCTCTTTTATGACTCGTGGACTTCAACTCCCAGAATTCCTGAGCCAGAATTCCTGAGTCATAAAAGAGCCAAGGTTGCCTACCCCTGAGTCAGGGTTTTGCCCAAAAACGGAAGCAAATGCCAAGTTTCAGCAAAACTGTCATAAAACATGATCCACATGACCACAGGATGCTGCAACCGGCCATAAATTCAGTCCAGTTGCTAAGCACTCAAAGTTTGGTCAGATGACTGCGGTGTGTGTGTGTGTGTGTGTGTGTGTGTGTGTGTGTGTGTGTGATGCGGTGGTGATGATCAGAATTCTGAATCTGGGTCATAAATAGCCCCCAGGTAGATCCAGCATATGTCTGAACAGTCACTAAGTGACTGTTCACTCAATTGAGGACTACGACTCTGTTATGCAGTAAGCAACTCTATGCAGAGTATGAATCTTGAATGTGTGTCAGCACATACCTCGGGGTTTATTTATTTGTAAAATTTATCAAAGAGGGTGCAATGGCTGAGCAGTTAAAGATGCTGAGCTTGTCAGCTGGAAAGCTGGCAGTCCATGTTTGAGACCCAAGAGCCACGCAACGGGGTGAGCTCCTGTCCCTTGCTGCAGCTCCTGCCCATCGAGTAATTCAAAAGCATGCAAATAAGAGTAGAATAATAGGTGCCACTTCGTTGGGAAAGTAACAGCATTCCTTGAGCCTCAGCATATAGTCATGCTGGCCACATAACCACGGAAAATGTCTTCAGACAACCCTGGCTACCTCAGCCAAGAAATGGAGATACGCATTGCCCCCTAGAGTCAGATATGACTGGACAGGTGAAACTTTTACCTTTTTTAAAATTTATGGGCTGCTCATCTTACCACAGGGTAACTCTGGGCAGCTAATTGCAATGCAAACAATATGTTGGCTTGTAAGGTAGTCTCTAGATCAGACTTGTCAAACACAAGGCTTGAGGGCCAGATGCAGCCCATGAAGTGGTTTCATGTGGCCCGTGAAGCCATCCTGGAAATAGTGAGGGAATGGCCCCTGCTGCCTTGGCCCTGGCCCAGGCCAGCCGGGAGCCAATGTACAATTTTGTGGTGGCCATCTATGCTGAAATGCATTCAGTCTTAGCTCCACAAGGCCATCTCGAACCAGCGAGAAATCAGCTCCTGCCGTGTTGGCTCCGCCCCCTGGGTGCATGCTGGGGAGGTGTCACCCTTTGTGAGGAATGAAGAAATGGACCATGCCTTGGAGCTTGCCCCGGTCCCACCCCCTTCTGCCAGAGACCCTCAGATCTGTCCCACTCCTGCCCAGGGCCCCACAGTCACCCTTGATGCAAACAATGTAGAGTTGGCCATGCCCACCCAGTAGGCCACACCCACTCCCTCCACGCCCACCCAGTAGGCCACACCCACCCTGGCCACACACCCCTGCCCCCCCGAGGGAAACCGCAATGCTGATGCGGTCCTCAATGAAATTGAGTTTGACACCCCTGCTCTAGATTAAAGATCCTACTTTGCATAGAACAACATGAGTATCTTGGGGTAAATCTGCTTATCTGGGTGTTGATTGGTGGAGAAGGGGTGTTTAGAAATAGAAAGTTCATTGATTGAGTGGAAATATTATTGATCAAGGTTCAGGCTCTACATAATTGTGAAATTCCCTTTTTCCAGCAACCTCTGCAAGCTGCTAAGATCTCACAGGGATGAATCTTTATGTGTTCCCTCAGTCAGAGACTGTCATCATCAGAGGCCATGAAAACATGGTTTGGCAACTGCTGCCCCCTTCCTCTGGAATAGCATCTCCATGGACAGGGCAAGCCACTATATGTAACAGAAAGCAAACCCCACTTCCTTCTAGCAGTTGGGTAATGAAATGTGAAAGCAACGAAGTTCAGAGAGCACCAAGGACCCCACAATATTACAACCGCATAGGTAAATTCTGATATTTTTTCCCCTTTTCCTCATCACCTAGTGAAACAATGGAAAACACCTTTGATTTAATTTCTGAAATCGGGGGCACCGAGTCTCAATTTTTTTTCCCAGCTTCTGGAAATACGATACAGAACAAGAAACCCATTTAGACTGTACAGTCTTAAGCAAATTTCCCAAGTCTTGGCAGATGCCAGATGTACAGTATGGACTTCAATCCCCAGAATTCCTCTGCCAGTAGGACCATCCCTGAGGATTCTGGGAGTCGAGACCTGCATTTCTAGAAGTTGCTGAAGTTGTGAAACCCCACCTCGAACAGCAGAACTTTCCATTTAATCTTGTGTTGCCAACAAATTCTTCCTTGAATCTTCTCCTACACAACAGAGGTTGTCAAACTTTCCAGTATAATTTCACATGTTCCAACAAAGTGGACCGAAATAACTTTACTTCTGGTGACTTCTCTTCTTTCGTTCCTTCCCCTGACACCCTAAGTAGCACTTGTCATTCTTTTACTGATGCTCAAGAAGCTAAAGTGCTACAGCGCTTTGGTTTTATCAGCTGAATGTAGTTGTCACACACAATTTTTTTCACAGCTAAGGATCGCCAACAGTTCTTTCTCACCTAAAATTACACTGCGGTGAGTAAAAAAAAAAAAAAAAAAGTGGGGGAGATAGAAATTGTTTTTAGACTAACAACCTTTACTGGAATTGGGCCTCATTAAATTCAGCACGACTAACTTTTGAACAGATGTCACGGTTACAGTCTCATCAAGAAGTAGGGTTTTATTTATTAGTTTGTTTGTTTGTTTGTATGCATCTCGTCTTTATTATTTTTACAAATAACTCAAGGCGGCAAACATATCCAACACACTTCGCTCCCCCTATTTTCCCAACAACAACAACCCAGTGAGGTGGGTTGAGCTGGGAAGGAGTGACTGGCTCAAAGCCACCCAGCTGGCTTTCATGCCTAAGGCTGGGACTAGAACTCACAGTCTCCTGGTGATTGGCCCAAAGTCATCCAGCTGGCTTTCATGCCTAAGGAAGGACTAGAACTCACAGTCTCCTAGTGATTGGCCCAAAGTCATCCAGCTGGTTTTCATGCCTAAGGTGGGACTAAAACTCACAGTCTCTTGGGGATTGGCCCAAAGTCACCCAGCTGGTTTTAGTGCCTAAGGCGGGACTAGAACTCACAGTCTCCTGATGATTGACCCAAAGTCATCCAGCTGGCTTTCATGCCTAATGTGGGACTAGAATTCACAGTCTCTTGGGGATTGGCCCAAAGTCACCCAGCTGGTTTTAGTGCCTAAGTGGGACTAGAATTCACAGTCTCTTGGGGATTGGCCCAAAGTCATCCATCTGGCTTTCATGGCTAAGGCGGGACTGGAACTCACAATCCCCTGGTGATTGGCTCAGTCATCCAGCTGGTTTTCATGCCTAAGGCGAGACTAGAACTCACAGTCTCCTGGTGATTGGCCCAAAGTCACCCAGCTGGTTTTAGTGCCTAAGGTGGGACTAGAATTCACAGTCTTTTGTGGATTGGCCCAAAGTCATCCATCTGGCTTTCATGGCTAAGGCAGGACTAGAACTCACAGTCTCCCGCTTTCTAGCCTGATGCCTCAACCACTAGATCAAAGTAACTCTTTGACTTCCTTTGTCTCCCAAATGTTTTAATTTGATATACATATTTGATTAATAATAAATATGTTAGCTGAGTGCTTCCTGGCTTCTAATTCTGGCTGCATTAACACAATAACCAATAAGCAATTCATTTTAAAACGAATGGGGCAGAAAATAGGAAACTAATCAGGTTGAAGAGGACTGTGGAGCTAACGGTACGCCCGGTTGTGTTACTGTACTGTAGAATCGATGTATTATTTCAGTGGAAACCGTATGTTTTATTTACGACTGCTAACCGTCATAAATAAAATATAAAGCAATTAAAATCCGGTGAAAAGGAATGGCTCAGACATCATTATCATCGACCAAGTTCAAACAGCACATTGAAAAGGGCGGCTTTGAGTCTTTCAAATAACAGAATAACAGAGCTGAAAGGGACCTTGGAGGTCTTCTAGTCCAACCCCCTGCTTAAGCAGGGAACCCCATGCCATTACAGAGAGGTGGCTGTCCAGTTGCTTCTTAAAGATCTCCAGTGTTGGAGCACGCACAACTTCTGGAGGCAAAGAAAGGGGTTAAATGCAATTTGCAAGAAAAATGCATTCTGTAGCACGGGTGAAAGTGAGATCCAACAGAAGCTGAGGTGCTTGCAATGTAAACATTTGCTCTCTGTTATTGGAATGGGGAAGAAGAATTCATATTATATATCTCTTTATTGGCTGGTAACTCCTATTATTCCAGATCTCTGCCCAAAGACAGAGAGAAATTCTGGGGTGTTTTTTCTTTGGGGATTTTTCGAGAATGGCATGAAAGCAAAAGTTGCTGCTTAGAATCAGTTTTTCTCATGTATTCTTTTTCCATGGAGAAAGTCACTATCCTTTGAGCTTTATCTTCCCATACTCAATCACAGCACTCATCCCTGAAAACAGGGACTATCTCATTTTATTTTATTTTAGATAAAGTGTCAAGCAAGCAATTAAACAAATCTGGAATTATCTGGAAGTCTGCTGTCTTTGTGATCGTCAGCCTTAACCTTAGAGCCCTTCTGTTAAAATTACTTTTCCTGGACTGTTATCTCACAAGTGTTATGTGCTCCTGGCTACTTTCCTTTGTGGCCACAGGCAAGCTCACCTGACGAATAACCAGCCAAGACACAGTGAAGGCCTTTTGTTTCGTTTATTGCTATAAGCGGGGAGAGAAGCTATCAAAGCTTGGTTCTCTCCAAAGTTTCAACCCAACATATTCCCTTCTTTATACAGCCCTGTCCCGGCCGCCACATCCCTCCTCTTTCCCCATTGGCTGAGGCACTATGAGGTTACACTCTTTCTGACTGCCTCCTATTTCCTGCTACATACTAAATCATACATCCCATGTACATTAATAATATAAAATATTAGACATATTCAGTTGTTGGTTTTGAGTTCTGGGCCCCTTAGAACAATAGGTTCTTTCCTGTTTTTCAGTTTAGTTAAGTTTTCCTGGCTAGCCATTTCCTCTTGCAGATGTTTTTATAGCTTCTCTTCTTCCTTTCCCACTCTAAGACCCAGCTAATTTTTACCTACGTATTTATCTTACATCCTGCCTTTATGCCATCCTTTCCTGTTTCCCAGCCATTATAGTTTTTGGTAAGCTTGTTTGTCCAGGCAGTAAGTTTCCACTGCAGCAAATTCAATTTTAAATTTCTATAATAATAATAATAATAATAAAGTTGGAAGGGACCTTGGAGGTCATCTAGTCCAACCCCCTGCTCAGGAAGGAAAAATGGCTGTCCAGTCTCTTCTTAAAAACTTCCAGTGTTGGAGCATTCACTGCTTCTGGAGGCAGGTTGTTCCACTGGTTAATTGTTCTAACCGTCAGGAAATTTCTCCTTAGTTCTAGATTGCTTCTCTCTTTGATTAGTTTCCATCCGTTGCTTCTTATCCTGCCTTCAGGAGCCTTGGAGAATAGCTTGACTCCCTCTTCTTTGTGGCAGCCCCTGAGATACTGGAACACTGCTATCATGTCCCCTCTTATCATTCTCTTCATTAAACTAGACATACCCAATTCCAGCAGCCATATGTTTTAGCCTCCAGTCCCCTGATCATCTTTGTTGCTCTTCTCTGTACTCTTTCTAGAGTCTCAACATCTTTTTTACATCATGGTGACCAAAACTGGATGCAGTATTCCAAGTGTGGCCTTAGAATACTGCATCCAGTTTTGGTCACCACCAAAATATTAAATTTTGAAGACCTTTCCTTTACTTCTATCACAATTTTAGGCAGTTAATTGTAGCTTAAAGTAACAGTTCACCCACCTCTAAAGGATCCTCTTCATACACCCCTAACTCCAACACAAACATGTTGTGTTAACCACTTTTGGATTCCATGTTCTAAATTACTGCCTTCAACTCATTCTCAGGCTGCATCTACAGACAGTCCTTGACTTACAGTCATTTGTTTAGTGACTTTCAAAGTTACAACGGCACTGAAAAAGGTGACTTACAAGCAGTCCTCACACTTATGACAGTCACAGCCTCCTCAGGTTCATGTGATCAAAATTCAGGTGCTTGGCAACCAGCATGCACTTACAGTACTGGTAACTGGTGTCCTGTAACTGGCTTCTGACACACAAAGTCCACGGCGGGAGCTGGATTCTCTTAACGACAATATGATTCACTTAACAACTTCAGTGATTTGCTTAAGGACCATAGCAAAAAGAGGTTGTAAAATGGGTGTGACTCGCTTAACAACCAGCTTGCTTAGCAAAGGAAATCCTGGTTCCAGTTGTGGTCGTAAGTCAAGGACTACATGTAGGCAGCTTAAATATTCCTTGGCTGTTGCAGTGTTTTCCTTCTTCTACCAACACAATTTTTGACTGGTTAGGTCAAAAAATTTTTAACTGTGCCATGGTGAAAAAGCAGGCTGAGCCAGGGAGAAGCATCTGAGCGAACAGGCTATTCAAGGCCTATCAAAGAAATGGATTTTAGCTTCTCACCTAAATTCCAGTGTTCCAAATAGATCCCAGTTTAATTAGCTCATTCCTAAAGAAGGACTGGGGGGGTTCCCAATTCAAGCTGAAAAAAACCTGGACTCTAACACTCACATTGGGGTGCAGGAAAAAGCAAAATTATTTTTGAATTGCATGCCATCCAGTGGTGGGATTCAGCCAGTTCGCACCACTACAGTGCAGAACCAGTAGCTAATTTTTTGTTGCCCAGGCCCAGAATGGACTTCCGGAAGCGGCATTCACACAGAGAACCGGTTGTTCACATATTTGAATCCCACCACTGATGCCATCTAAATAAATATGGATTCCTCAGCCATAAACACCGCATGCCTATAGAAATGTAGCATATTAGAGAGGTTAAACTAGGTTAGAAAAACATCCAGATTTCTATGAGAAAGAAACAGAGATCAATAGTTATACTCTCTCAGTACCAAGGACCCACAATTCAACTCTGAGCTAAGAAGAGTGTGAGAAGAACAACAAAAATGATTAGGGGGTCTGGAAGGTAAAGCGAATAATGAACAGTTGTGGGAACTGAATATGTCTAGTCTAATGAAGAGAAGGATTTGAGGTGACATGATAGCAGTATTCCAGTATTTGAGGGGCTGCCACAAAAAAGAGGGGGTCAACCTATTCTCCAATGCACCTGAGGGCAGGACAAAAAGTAACGGATGGAAGCTTATCAAACAAAGATCCAGTCTAGAATTAAGGATAAATTTCTTGACAGTAAAAACAATTAATTTTTAATAAGAGATTGGACAGCCATTTGTCAGGAAGGGTATAGGGCAGGGGTAGGCAACCTCGGCTCTTTTATGACTCGTGGACTTCAACTCCCAGAATTCCTGAGCCAGCCATGCTGAGGGGAAAGGGAGAGGTTTCCAAGCTGAGCCATGCTGGCTCAGGAATTCTGAGAGTTGAAGTCCACGAGTCATAAAAGAGCCAAGGTTGCCTACCCCTGGTATAGGGTCTCCTGCTTTGGGGGATGGGGTTGGACTAGAAGATCTCCATGGTCCCTTTCAACTCTGTTATTCTGCATTCTGCATTGTATCTCACCCAGGATGTGTTTGGTCTCCTCAACAACAGCTTGTAGCAGGGAAATAATCCAAGGTAATCCAATGTTTTGCCTTCCCACCTCTCCTTTTTATTGACCTCAAGGAGAAAAAAAACAACCCCAGAGGACGAAATATAAATTGTCCATTTCCAGATCGTTCAACCCGTACCCAGGCCATAAGTTCTCACTCTGCAGGAGAATATCAATAGAAGAAACAGATGATACAGAAGGAAGAAAAGCCGGAAAATGTTTGCTTTTCAAATCCATAAAAGCTTCCAGGGAGAAATTGACATACCGTGAAACGGTCGGAAGAGCTAAACTTGCAACCTGCAATTGGCTTCAAGGGTTTTTTGAAGAGTACTGTTCTCTGTAGCTTCTCAACAGGATAAACTGTAAACTCCGGGTAACAAAGCACAAAGCACAATACTTGCTTGGCCTACTTTCTAGGCTCTTTCGGAGTGGAATTCCAATTTATTTTCATTGTATTTAACGTGAGGCACCTATAACCTCCAGCCAATTTATTATCAGCCCTCCCCCTCGCTTCCTTATTTTGTCTGGGTACACACAACATGCTGTGCCTGAGCAAATCAACCATATTATGGCTTAATGTGAGGTTGTGGCATAATCAAATTTCCACTCCATAGTCCCCGAATAAAGGAAATTTAAGAAGAATTGCTGATAGAAAAGTTGCTAAGAGCTAGAAGGTGAGGAAGCATTTGCATATAAAACAGACATTATGCTATACAGGCCTTGTCAAGATTTGTTGTTAGAGCAGCTAGAAAAGCTACAAATCTATTTACATCATATATCTGTTATGAAAACAGTAAGGGAGAGTTTTAAATAGGGGAGACATGATAGCAGTGTTCCAGTATCTGAGGGGCTGCCACAAGGCAGAGGGGGCCAGGTTGTTCACCAAATGCCTTGGTAAGGCCACACTTGGAATACTGCATCCAGTTTTGGTCACCACGATGTAAAAAAGATGTTGAGACTCTAGAAAGAGTACAGAGAAGAGCAACAAAGATGATTAGGGGACTGGAGGCTAAAACATATAAGGAAAGGCTGCTGGAATTGGGTATATCTAGTTTAACGAAGAGAAGGACGAGGGGGGACATGATAGCAGCCTTCCAATATCTCAGGGGCTGCCACAAAGAAGAGGGAGTCAAGCTATTCTCCAAAGCACCTGAGGGCAGGACAAGAAGCAACAGATGGAAACTAATCAAGGAGAGAAGCAATCTAGAACTAAGGAGAAACTTCCTGACAGTTAGAACAATTAACCAGTGGAACAACCTGCCTCCAGAAGTGGTGAATGTTCCAACACTGGAAGTTTTAAGAAGAAACTGGACAGCCATTTGTCCGAAATGGTATAGGGTTACCTGCCTGAGCAGGGGGGTGGACTTGATGACCTCCAAGGTCCCTTCCAACTTTATTATTATTATTATTATTATTATTATTATTATTATTATTATTATTATTATTATTATTATTATTATTATTATTATTATTATTATTATTATTATTATTATTATTATAGCACCAGAGGGAAGGACAAGAAACAATGGGTGGAAACTGATCAAAGAGAGAAGCAAACTGGAATTGAGGAGAAACTTCCTGATAGTGAGGACAACCAACCAGTGGAACAGCTTGCCTCCAGAAATCGTGGGCGCTCCATCACTGGAAATTTTTAAGAAGAGACTAGACAATCACCTGTCTGAAATGGTATAGGTTCTCCTGCTTGAGCAGGTGGCTGGACTAGAAGACCTCCAAGGTCCCTTCCAGCTCTATTCTAACTAAATCTTTCCAAGGTCTGCTGACCTGAACCTGCCATCTTATAATACTATAACCATCATTAAACAATTATAAATTGGGATTCCCGACAAGTCTCAGCATGTGTGAGCTTATGGATGGGGCACCACCATGAAATCTCGGAGATGTAGTTTAGACTGGGAATTTGGGGGTGGGGGAGAGGAATTATGGTGACTTTTGATAATAAACGTTACAGACTGGATACACCTCAAAAAGCCAAGGATTTTTATTTACTAATTTTAAAGGCTGAAAAAGCATCACCATCGCAATCTGGAGAAATGGGAGGATTATCAAAAATGTCGGAAGCATTATCGGTACAAGGGAAGGCACAGACTCAACAATCTGAAGCAAGAGAAGAAGCGAATCGGATTATGACCCGTGCTGCCTATAGAAGAAGAGAAAAGGGAAAAAAGGGGACTTAGATTTCTGACTTTGATTGTTTAATTGAAATGATTTAACTAGATATCTGGTTAAGGTTGAAGTAATAATAAAAGTTTTGTGGTATAACGGGTGGAGGGATTCTTTAAGGGAAGTTGGAAATGTTTTTATATATGATTAGGGCTATTTTCTC
>NW_015387061.1:59750-62230 GCF_001527695.2 Protobothrops mucrosquamatus | reverse complement strand
ATACTTTATTTGGAGTTAAAGGGGTGTGTAGATTGTTAGCATTATAATTGTTTTAATTGGATTAATGATTGTAGAAGAATTATGGAAATATGAACTTGATCCTGTATTCAGCTCCGGGAAGCCGAGGAGGGTATGGGGGGAAAGCTAAAGTTAATGTATTGTGTATATTGGAAGATGTATATTTTACAAAAAATAAAAATTTTACAAGGAAAAAAAAAAAAGTCTCAGCATGTGTGAGCTTATGGATGGGGCACCACCATGAAATCTCGGAGATGTAGTTTAGACTGGGAATTTGGGGGTGGGGAGGGGAAATCTCGGCATACTCGTTCACTGACTGCCCTTGCCAAGAAAACTGCACAGCTATGTCCATGAAGACAGTGGGATATAAAATCAACTTTACCTTTAGATCTCCCCAGTTTAGCTGGGATTAATTTGGAAAGCATAGATAATTTATGATAATTTGCAGGAATCAGGCCATTTAGGGTAACATATTTTTCAAAGCAACTGGAGGCAGGACAAGAAGCAACGGATGGAAACTAATCAAGCAAAGAACCAATCTAGAACTAAGGAGAAACTTCCCTACAGCAAGAACAATCAATCAGTGGAACGACTTGCCCTTCAATGGAAAAACTAGGGGGTCAGACTAGATTCCAGAGCATCAAAAGGCAAGACAAGAAACAATGAATGGAAACTAACCAAGGAGAGAAGGAATCTAGAACTAAGGAGGAATGTCCTAATGGTGAGAGCACTCAACCAATGGAATAGCTTGCCTTCAAAAATTGTGGGTGCTCCATCACTGGAAGTTTTTTTTTTTTTAAAAAAGAAAAAAGATTGGACAACCTTTTGTCTGAAATGGTATAAGATCTGCTTGAGCAGAGGATTGGACTTCTATGTTCTATGTGACACGTTTACAAGCAGCAATAGATCACACCATTGCAGCTATGATCTCTCTTGCAAGTGACCCCTAGTCTCTTTCTCCTTGTCATTTAAACACAAACATATATTTCTTCCCTGCTTAACTGTTATTTGTTTCCTTAAGGGATAATGGGTGACATTTATATCTCTAGTCAGGTGTTAATCTGTGAATACAACTGATAAAATTAAGTTGTTGCTGTTAGGGAAGACCCTTTAACACAGGGGTGTCAAACTCAATTTCATTGACGGCCGCAACAGCACTGTGGTTGCCCTCAGGGGGGGCTGGGTGGGTGTGGCCAGGGTGGGTGTGGCCTACTGGGTGGGCGTGGATGGAGTGGGTGTGGCCTACTGGGTGGGCATGGCCAGCTCTACATCGTTCGCGTCAAGGTTGCCTGTGGGGACCTGGGCAGGAGTGGGACAGATCTGAGGGTCTATGGCAGAAGGGGGTGGGACCGGGGCAAGCGCCAAGGCATGGTCCATTTCTTCATTCCTCAGAAAGGGTGACACCTCCCCAGCATGCACCCAGGGGGCGGGGCCGATGTGGCAGGGGCTGGTTCCTCGCTGTTTCCAGACAGCCTTGTGGAGCTAAGGCTGAATGCGTTTCAGCATAGATGGCCACTACAAAATTGTACATTGGCTCCCGGCCAGCATGGGCCAAGGCAGCGGGGGCCATTCCCTCACTGTTTCCATGATGGCTTTGCAGGCCACATGAAACCACCTCGCGGGCCGCATCCGGCCCCCAGGCCTTGTGTTTGACATGTCTGCTTTAACATAAGCAGCGCTTTCAAGAGAGTATATTAATGTTCACTGCACCATCTTCCCCATTTCCATTTTATTTCCCCTAACACAGTGGTTCTCAACCTTTTTAATGCTGCGACCCCAACCGGTCGTAAGTCGAGGACTAAACCGGTCGTAAGTCGAGGACTAAACCGGTCGTAAGTCGAGGACTACCCAACCGGTCGTAAGTCGAGGACTTTCCCTGCCCGGGAGCACCGCGCATGCACGGTTCCGCCCCCTGCACCGGCCGAGGCGTAGCTGGCAAGCGGCAGAGACGGAGCAGGCCGACCACCAGCTGGCCCAGTCCAAGGGAGGTAAGGCACCCACCGGAAAAGGGGGAAAAATATGGCGGACAAAAAAAATGGCGGACAAAAAAAATGGCAGACAGCCTTGCTTGGCGACCCCCGTGAAATGGTTGATCGACCCCAAATGGGGTCCCGACCCATTTGAGGTTGAGAACCACTGCCCTAACACATGTTGGGCACGATCCCACCTTATTAAGGAAAACCTTTTTGGTTAAGGAGAACAGGAATCTTACGCTCTAGAGAAGAATGGAATCAATTGAAGGATTAATTGCCTAGAACTAAAAATGATAACATTGTCACGGAGAAGACATATTTAGCTGCAGGCAAGCAGTTATTGAAAAAGAACTAATGAAAGATGTTCACCTAGTTAAAAAAAATAAACCCAAGTCCCTTCATCTGGGCTTTCTTTTTTAAGAAGGAAACTATATCTGTACTGAATCCATTTTTCCTCCTGCTTTAAGTAAGCAGATGGGTAGAAGCATG
>NW_015387061.1:54208-59069 GCF_001527695.2 Protobothrops mucrosquamatus | reverse complement strand
ATGATAACATTGTCACGGAGAAGACATATTTAGCTGCAGGCAAGCAGTTATTGAAAAAGAACTAATGAAAGATGTTCACCTAGTTAAAAAAAATAAACCCAAGTCCCTTCATCTGGGCTTTCTTTTTTAAGAAGGAAACTATATCTGTACTGAATCCATTTTTCCTCCTGCTTTAAGTAAGCAGATGGGTAGAAGCATGGCGCCCTAACACCTTAAATTATTATAGGAGTTATCAAACTGTTTTGAAAATGATTCATGGAATGCCATAAAAAAAATCAAGGCACCATAAAAAAAATCCCTGAAAAATGTCATAAAACAAATTAAAGTGACATAGCAATAAATAAGCACAAACAATGCCACCCTTATTAGCACAATGATATAATACTGTATTAGCACCTTATTAATGTCATTCATCAGTTCAAGATCCGTTTTTAGCAGCGAGGAAATGAAAATATTTACTTATTTATTTATTCTATTAGCCATATTCTAGGCCAAAGAGACTCTCAGGAGCTTTTGTGGACCGTGAATGACATGAAGTATTTGTGAAGTGGATCACATGAAGAGTTAATACCACTTGATAATGCCTTGGTAAGGCCACATGTGGAATATCACATCCAATTTAGATTGCCACAACAGAAAAAAGATGTTGAGATTCTAGAACCGGGGTCTTCAAACTTGCCCCTTTTATGACTTGTGGACTTCAACTCCCAGAATTCCTCAGCCAGGCACGCTGGCTGAGGAATTCTGGGAGTTGAAGTCCACAAGTCATAAAAGGGCCAAGTTTGAAGACCCCTGTTCTAGAAAGAGTGCAGAGAAGAGCAACAAAGATGATTAGGGGACTGGAGGCTAAAACATACAGTAAAACTTCTGACAGATGACCACCCAATGGGTTGAAGGAAAATGGTCCACGTACAGATGTTGTCAACATATGGAACAACTGTACTGATATGTACACGTGCCTCATTTTACTGTACAGCTTTTATTAGAGAATGCCATACAGAAACGGACATAGTGAAAACACGGGGAAATCATTCATACAATACTGTATCGTACAAAATCAATAATTTCCGTATGCATTGTTTTCTCATGGCTTGTTCCTTCTTTCTGGAAAAAAAATGAGTCCATTTTAGTCTGTTTCTGATTCTTTTCATGAAGGTAAGCAGAGAAAGCACTTTCTACATTGGCTAGACCACTCAGCATAATTGGGCACTTTTTCCATGGCAAATGACTTTAACTGCATTATCAAATAACTGACATCCTCTTCTTTCAGAATATCTGCAATTTCTGTGTCCTCCTCACTTAATTCTTCCATTTCATCAGTTGTTTCCAGCACTTTTCCACTGGGTTCCACCTTGGTCAATACTGATTGAAAAATTGCTTCTGAGTCATGTTCATTGCAGATTGCCACATCGTCATCCATTGCCACAAAATCTTCAGAGTCTACTCCCTTGAATTCCACCATGGGGGGTGGGCTGTCTAGAGGAGCTACAACCTTGGTCCAATATACCTCGGGGTATACCCAGTAGTGGGATTCAGCCAATTTGCACCAGTTCAGCAGAACCGGTAGCTAATTTTTTGTTGCCCAGGCCCAGAATGGACTTCTGGAAGTGGCATCCACACAGAGAACTGGTTGTTCACATATTTGAATCCCAACACTGGGTATAACCAATGCAGCTTTCTTGAAGCATTTCTATATTGTTTCAGGCTGAAGTTTTTTATTCCAAGCAGAACTAATCCAGAGCAGTAACTGATGGCTCTGGATGATTTTGCTTCTGCAGATGGACCATAGGTTTGCATTTTAGCAATGAGCCACTGCAGAAACTGGACTCGGTTGTGCATTTTGAATGTTTTGATTATATTTTGGTCAAGAGGTTGAATTTTTGATGTAGCGTTTGGAGGCAAAAATTTCAGTGTCACGTTTGTAAGATTATTCCCTTGGGGATGGCTAGGACAATTGTCCACTGCCGGGAGAATAGATCATTTCTTCTTCGTTTCTCAGTCCATACCTCTTATCCTCAAATAGGGCACTGGTCAACCATGCATATTTGCTAGATTTCCAGGTGACTGGAAGGTCTTTGGGTTGCAGGTTCTTGAATGAGTGTGGCTTTGCCAATTTACCAATCACCAAAGGTTTTAGCTTCTCTCCAGTTAAGCTAGCACACAGCAGAACTGTGAAATGTTCTGTAGAAAGTTTTCCACTTTTATTTTTTCACCCGTCATAATGAGGCTCCTGTCAACATCACCTTGAAAAAGAGTCCATAGTCATCAGCGTCATCAACTTTGAAGCCATTGGGGAAGTCAGGAAACTTTTCAATGAACTCTTCAACAACTTTTACTGGAACGTCAACAGATTTCCCAAGCACCTGAAGGCCAGACAAGGAACAATGGATGGAAACTGATCAAGGAGAGATTCAACCTAAAAATAAGGAGAAATTTTCTGACAGTGAGAACATTCAACCAATGGGAAAGATTGCCTTCAGAAGTTGTGGGAGCTTGATCACTGGTGGTTTTCAAGAAGAGACTGGACAGTCATCTGTCAGAAGTGGTACAGAGTCTCCTGCTTGAGCAAGGGGTTGAATTAGATGACCTACAAGATCCCTTCCAACTCTGTTATTCTATTCTAATCTTGATTCACCACACAATACTTCCAGGGAGATCTTGTGTTGCAGTTTAAATTTTTTTTGAGCCAACCACTTAATGCTTGGAACTCAATTGGTCAAGTAAATTAGTACTGTGTGTCAAGGTCCAGGTGGTTAAGATACAACTTAAAGAGATGATTAATATAGAGAGGTTGGCTTTCTATTGTGTACACATACTGTATGTCCAGTCTACAAAAATTAGTTCAGCTTAGAGAGGTGGTTAATGTAGGGAAGTGTTCAACTATGAAGGTTTACTGTACATGTATTATTGAATCTGTTAGATAGGAAAATTTAAGACTGTGGTGATTTATATCATTTCAGCAATGGTGTCATTATGCAAAAGATGCAAATTAAGTTGTTTGTGTAATTCTAGCATTACAGGAAAGATTTGATAGAAATTAAAAAACAGTTTCTAAGAGGTCTGAGCCAGTTCTTTTGTTGCTCATTTTGATTCATGCCTCTGTTTCTTTGATTCTGAAGGAAGATCAAGGCCTCTTGTTAATTAGCATGGGGGTAAAAAAACACAAATATCTGTATCTTCCTGTGCTTATTACTGTGGAGGAACAGATTGGGATGACAGTTGCGCAAACAATGAAGGATCCTAATCAGGTTTTGGAGAAACGATAGCAGATGCAACGCTTGTAGGGCCACTGACTTCTACACTGAAAAAAAATAAAAACACATCTATAATTTTATGAGGTGGGTTTGGGAGGAGGGAGATCAGCTGAGAAATTTTGTGCCAAGGGAATGTTTACAAATTACAAGAGAAATAAGGAAGAAAGTACACATCAGTCCCAAGCAATACAAATAGTAGAAATAAAGGAGAATATTTGTAGCTCAGGGTTGACATAAAGCAATGGTGGCAAACCTATGGCACGTGTGCCAGAGGTGGCACTCAGAGCCCTCTCTGTTGGCACACGTGCCACCACCGCCAGCAGCAGGTCCATCAGGCCGCCACCGCAGCCCGGAGCAGGAGCCCCGCCCACCACAAAGGCAAAGCGGCTGACTAGCAAGCTTGAGTAGAGGTGGTAGAGCAGAGGTCACCAACCATTGTCGATTGGTGGACTGGAAGAAAAGGGAGGGGAAGCATTTTACATGCGTACATGCGCACACGCACGTGCTGCAAATGGGGTGGGGCTGGTGCCTGTGTGATACTCATTAGTCCTGCCCTATATCTGCACCCTGCGGTGCGGCGGCAGCTGTTTTTGTGCCTTGCAGCACGGTGGCCCATTTTTGCGTCCCCGTTTTTTGCGTGCCAGAGGCGGCACTCAGAGGCACCTCCCTGCTTCCCCCAAGGGCACCAAAATGCTGGTGCAGCCCTGGCACTTTGTGATAAATAAGTGGGTTTTGGGTTGTGGTTTGGGCACTCGGTGTCTAAAAGGTTCGCCATCACTGACATAAAGGGTCCTTGGCACTCTCTGAACTTGCTTGTTTTCTTGTAGATGTTTCACTACCCAATACTAGCACTGATCGTGTTACCTAGTTTGGGTAATGAAGCGTTGGCAAGAAAACAAGCAGGCTCAGACATTAGAAATAGTCCTCAGTTTACAACCATTCATTGGAAGTTACAGCAGCGTTGAACAAAATGACTCATAACTGTTTTTCATACCTACAACTGTTGCAGCGTCCCCATGGTGAGCAAAATTCAGACCTTTGGCAAGTGGCTCATCTTCATGACGGTTGGCAGTGTCCCGGGGTCATGTGATCAAAGTCAATGGGGAAGACACTTAACAACTGTGGCAAGAAAGGACGTAAAATGGGGCAAAACTCACTTAACAACTGTCTTGCTTAGCAATGGAAATGTTGAGTTCCAAAAGGACTGCCTGTAGACAGTTGCAATTACTGGGAAGAACCTTCAGTGGAACCATACTAGATATTTGCACCAAAATTTAATGATTTTCAGCCATGGGATCTTTTTGGAGGGGGGTCACTTTGCACTTCTTGTCTGCAAAAACTACTTAGGATTGCTAAAAAGGACTTTGTGGGTTTGGCTGCTGGTTAAACCAGTACAAGACTCTGGGGTCCTTGATGTTTTCTGAGCTTGGTTGTTTTCTCGCAGATGCTTCATTACCAAACTACATAAGTTTCAGTCTCTTCTAGCACTGATGGTGTTACCTAGATGGGTAATGAAATGTCTGCAAGAAAACAACCAAGCTCAGAGAGCACCAAGGACCCCATAGTTATTTAGTTCTTCTCCTCCTCCTCCTCCTCCTCCTCCTCCT
>NW_015387061.1:21201-53668 GCF_001527695.2 Protobothrops mucrosquamatus | reverse complement strand
CCTCCTCCTCCTCCTCCTCCTCCTCCTCCTCCTCCTCCTCCTCCTCCTCCTCCTCCTCCTCCTCCTCCTAACAAATCCCATTTCCTTCTAGCACTGATAACTAGTTGGGTAATGAAATGCCTGCAAGAAAATAGTCAAGCTCAGAGAGCACCATTTCAACCCTGAGTAAAAGAATGCAGAGAAGAGGGGGGGAAAAAAAGAGGGTAAGAGGTCTGGAGGCGAAAGCGTATGATGAATGATTAAAGGAAACAGGTATGTCTAGCCTAAAGAAGAGAAGGATTAGAGGTAACATGATACCAGTCTTCCAGGACTTGAAGGGCTGCCAAAGAAAAGGGGGGTCAACCTATTCTCCAAAGTACCTGAAAGCAGGACAAGAAGCAATGTATGCAAGGTCATTAAAAACAAAGATACAACCCGGAACCAAGAAGACATTTTATAACAGCGAGAACAATTACTCAGTGAAATAGCTCTTATTCTGGAGATGTGGGTGCTCCATCGCTGGAGGTTTCCCAAAAAAGATTGGACATTCATTTATCTGACATGATATATGGTCTCTTTTCTTGGGCAGGCAGGTGGACTAGAAAACCATCAAGGTCCCTTCCAGCCCTATGATTCTATGTTTCTTTTGTCAGCAATACAAGCCTCTTTAATAAGCCATTCAGAACTTGGAAGGATATGTTGAAGGAAAAGTCTTCATCAGGGTTCAGTCCAAGCCAGGAATAAACAACACGGCGACTGCTTTAGAAAGAAGGTTGTAGTTTATTGAAGAGGAGAACCAGACAGAAAGAGGGCTCTGGAAGAAGAGAGAGAGAGAGCACATGTAGGGAGTGGGTTTTTATATCCTCTGGGGCTCTTGAGGTTGTTTCCTGTTCCTGTTTGAGGTTTGTATTTCCTGTGTCATGTACTTTGACCTGAGTCTGAGTGTGCCCCTTTGGCATCTGTGGGTTAATCCTATTATGTCCTGTTTTAGAGTTTGGGTGGGGTATGTACATTTTAGGTGTCTTTGTCTTCTTAATCTTCTAGCTGGGGGCCTCCAACCTTCCTGAATGGATTATCACATCTATATTTCTACAGAGCTGGTTTCTGCTTGGTGGAAGGAGACTTGGGGCTATTAAGAAAAGCTGGGCATGCTTTTCTGCCTCTTTAAGATCCTTTGAGGAAATATAATATTCTGCCCTTTTAATATTTCCTTCTCTGGGGGGGGGGTGACTTCCCACAGATAGAAGAGTATGAAGTACTCTGTGTGATTAAAATTGGAATTCTCTCTCTCTCTTCATCTTCATATTGCTACTCGGTGGCTAGATCGGGACAGAATATTTATTTTTGCAAATACTTGTTACCTGCCCTTCTGTTCTAGTACAGAGGTGGGGAACGATGGTTCCTTTATGAATCAGCTTTATGGAGAAGGCTCTAATGATGGAAAAGTTGGAAGGAAAGAGAAGAAGAGAAGCAGCAGCAAAGGTGTGTAGATTCAGTTACAGTGGTGATGGGGCCACCATCGGAAACCCCAAAGGACCAGACTGGGGATAGATCATCTTAGAGAAAATTTATCTGTGCAATTGCTAAGAATTGCCACTAACTTGATGGTGCATAATCAATCGATTGATCAATCAATCACGTTCTGTGTCTTCTTACTAACCACATTGAATAAATGTGAATAAATGTCAATCAGTGAATGAAGAGAAGGAAAGGAAAATGGGAAGAATCATATCACAGAACCTTTCACCCAAAGACATTGATCTGGCAAAGAAGAATCAGGCAGAGGAATGATAACACTAGAGCAGGGGTAGGCAACCTTGGCTCTTTTATGACTCGTGGACTTCAACTCCCAGAATTCCTGAGTTAGCACAGCTGGCTCAGGAATTCTGGGAGTTGAAGTCCACAAGTCATAAAAGGGCCATTGTTCCCTGTCTTTGTTCTTGTGAAACACTAAATCATTCATGTCTTCTCCTGCTTAAAGTGTCTTCCTGGAGAATTTGTTTTGCTTTGCCTGGGGATTAACATCCAGAAAGATCTAGTTTGCATAAATGCCCAATGAAAGGCACTAAACTAGCGGAGGAGGGAAGAACAGGTTGAATGTGATGGTAGAAGATTTTGAAAATCTTCTGCAAGTTGGAATGTACAAAAGGAGATCAACCAAGGCCAGATTCAGAAGGAAGCAGCTTTATAACTTTAATTACATTACACTTCCAAGCAGGTCAGGATGAGTTGAAAATACTTTTCAATATGTTCCTTTCTCACCAGGTGTTTTTTTTCTCTCTCTAAGAGTTCCAGGTTCAAACATATCTCTATTTTCAGCAACTTAATCACAGTTGGAAAACTCCTTATCCTTGAATGCCCTTAAGGTTGATATTTTCAGTTTTCCTCTGCTGCCATCTTATGGCAACCCTAACCAAAAATTTCGGTCATATAATTATTCCCAAATACAGACTAATTCTGAATGTATAGGTTTGGGGGTATCTCAGAAATGAGTTTCAGATTTTACATTTAACTCCGAAAATCCACCCAACCTTTGGCACCACAAGGTAATTTGTAATGGGACAGGAGGAGGAAAATATTAAATGACTGGGGATAAATTTGGTCACCATGATACAGAAAAGAGGCTGAGGCCCTAGAACAGGGGTCTTCAAACTTGGCCCTTTTATGACTTGTGGACTTCAACTCCCAGAATTCCTCAGCCAGGCACACTGGCTTAGGAATTCTGGGAGTTGAAGTCCACAAGTCATAAAAGGGCCAAGTTTGAAGACCTCTGCCCTAGAAAGTGTGCAGAGAAGAACAACAAAATAATAAAAGGTCTGTAGACTAAATCATATGATGAACAATTGAGGCAACTAGGTATGTCTATGGAATCTTTTACATTCTTTTCTCTTGGAGACCTTTGTTTATTAGAAGGGTTTTGGTGGAGGAGAAAGGAGAACAAATGAGAATAACCAAAATCCATTCTTTCGTGCTCATCCCCTCTTCTGCAGACCTAGCTCTAGAGGAAATAAAAGATCTGGAAGGTGAAAATTCAAAAGAAGAGTTTTACTGAGAGGTCCTTGGTGCTCTTTGAGGTTGGTTAAGGTTGATGAAGTTGAAACTCAAGTACTTTGGCCACCTAATGAGAAGGAAGGACTCAATGGAGAAGAGCCTAATGCTGGGAAAGATTGAGGGCAAGAGAAGAAGGGGACGACAGAGAATGAGGTGGCTGGATGGAGTCACTGAAGCAGTAGGCGTGAGCTTCAATGGACTCCAGAAGATGGTAGAGGACAGGAAGGCCTGGAGAAACATTGTCCATGGGGTTGCGATGGGTCGGACACGACTTCGCAACTAACAACAAGGCTTGATGATGCTAATTAGTTTGGGTAATGAAACATTGCAAGAAAACAATCAATTTCAGAGACCACCAAGGTCCCCTTAAAAAGGTCATCCCTGTACCCAGATTTTCCAAACATTTGCTGGGATCTCCAGCACTGATGATGTTACCTTCTTTGGGTAATTGAACACCTGCAAGAAAACAGCCAAGTGCAGACAGCATCCAGGATCCCTCATTTCAACCCTGAGCTACAAATATTCTCCTTTATAAGTGTTTTAATGTCTTCATTGAGTCCTATTCACTCTGGCGCACAACCCCTTTGATACCATATACTTAGACTCTCAACTGCTGCTCTTCAAATGCAGCTGAACATTTCATCAAGCTCTTGGTGATTCTCATTTGCTCTCCTTTCTACTCCTTCCTTCTTCCCTTCCTTCTACCAAAATCCTTCTAATAAACAAAAGTCTCTAAGAGAAAAGAACTTAAAAGATTCCATGAATTTTAGCCCTCATTTGTGGAGGATTCTCAGCTCCTTAAAACTTGCATAATCTGCATCACCCTGTTTCAATCAAGAGCTTTTTTAAAAATATAGAAGGATGGTGTTTACTTAAATCTCTCTCCTGGTTCTCTTGTTTTATTTTTAGGTGGCAAGCTGACAAAGTATCTTTTCCTCCCCTGCAATCAGTTCTCATCAAATAAGTTGTCCGGGTTTTTGAAATAATACACGAACCTTCAAGGCCTTGCTGACAGAGATAAAATTAGAATGAGTGGGAGGATCAGTGGGTAGATCAGAATGTGTCAGGCAGGGCCCTTCCAGATATGATAGTGAAGCCCTCTCCCCATTTTTTTACAAGTGTGCCAATCAGCAGAGTTTGACCCCAATGGTTGCACCTTTCCTTGGGACTTTTTGACATACACACACACACCCATGGCATGCCTCTATGCTTCCCATCATTCAGGAATTAGACTTGTAGCCATTGGCTACAGAGACATCACCCTGCCAACAAAAGTATGTATAGTCAAGGCCATGGTTTTCCCAGTTGCAATGTATGGGCTGTGAAAGTTGGACTATAAGAAAGGCTGAGCGCAAAAGAATTGAGACTTTTGAATTACGGTGCTGGAGAAGACTCCTGCGAGTCCCCTGAACTGCAAGGCGATCAAACCGGTCAGTCCTAGAGGAGATCAACCCTGACTGCTCCTTAGAAGGCCAGATCCTGAAGTTGAAACTCAAATACTTTGGCCACCTGATGAGAAGGAAGGACTCACTGGAGAAGGGCCTAATGCTGGGAAAGATGGAGGGCAAGAGAAGAAGGGGACGACAGAGAAGGAGGTGGCTGGATGGAGTCACTGAAGCAGTAGGAATGAGCTTAAATGGACTCCAGAATATGGTAGAGGACAGGAAGGCCTGGAGGAACGTTGACCATGGGGTCATGATGGGTCGGACACGACTTCGCAACTAACAACAACAAAGCAACGGGTGGAAACTAACCAAAGAGAGAAGCAACCTAGAACTAAGGAAAAACTTCCTGACAGTTAGAACAATTAACCTTCTTCCCTGCCTTTTCTCCTTCTTTCCTCCCTCCCTCCTTCTCGCTCCCTTCCTCCTTTCTTCCTCCTCCTTCGCCTTCCTTCCTTCCCCCTTGCTTCCTTGTCTTCAAAGTGCTTTGCAGTCTCGTCACTTGCACTGTTATCATGGGTGCTTTCAAAACTGCCCCAGGAAGCAAGGGTGCACACTCCCTGAGAGTAAAACAAAACAAAAACAAAACTGTGCCAGCAAACACAAATAACCAGGGATAGATTTTTCAAGCAGGCCAGTAAGTTTTGCAAAAGGTGCAGCTGCTTTAAAACTTCTGAAAGAGTCTTTGTTTATTTATCCCAGTATTATTTGCACAGTACTTCATTTAAATGTTTGGCATCTATTAATCCCCTTCCTCATTTAGTTTGCAAATTGGATGTCTACATACCACAAGAATCAAGAGTGGAAAGTGGACCGATTTTACCCACCCCACTTTTTAATCTTTTTTTTTCCTTACAGATCAAGGAACATAAAATTGGTTTATTTGATCAAAGTTAAAATAGACATGCAGTTATTGTTGGAATCCCTTAAGAGATTTAAAGATATGAGGACTCCTGTTTTGAACAGGAGTTGGACTAGAAGACCTCCCAGGTCCCTTCCAGCCCTATGATTCTAGATATTTTAGATATTCAAGGGCAATTCATAAAGAGTCTGTACTGAACCTTCATCCCCTTTTAACTGATTAGTGAATTAAAAATTAATGGTCCCACCAGTGCAAATCATTCCATGTGCATCTTTTTTTTTTTTTTAAAAAAAAACATTTTGGGTGGCTTAGCTGAGCTTTGAATCTGTTTAAAACATCATCCTGTGTCTCTTAATTCAGATGGAAAAGAATTTCAGTATCATCAAGCATGCTTCATTTTTCAGAGCAGTGGGAAGTCCAGAGACAGTGCTGGGGGGCTTAATTTGTTTTAGATGAGAGAGCAGTCAAATTGGAAAATAACTCTGTGAGAAGGCTTGCTTTGATAAGGGAGAACAAAGCCAGAATGGAAGGGTAGAGCCTGTCAACAAAACTTTTGATTTCACTTTTGAGCACCATTGTATGCATCCTGAGTGAGTAGGGGGAGGGAGGCGAGGAATAGGGATCCGTACAGTAATCAAGAGGGGAATAATATGGGCTTTCTTTTTTTATTCCTCTCCAAACAAGATCTCTGTAAAAAATCACATCCTATCCCTCAAAAAAGCATTTGGAAATTGGTTGCTGTTCAATCCCTAAGTTGTGTCCGACTCTTTGCAACCCCATGGATTCAGTGGTGGGATTCAAATATGTGAACAACCGATTCTCTGTGTGGATGCCACTTCCAGAAGTCCATCCTGGGCCTGGGCAACAAAAAATTAGCTACCGGTTCTGCCGAAGTGGTGCGAATTGGCTGAATACCACCACTGCATGGATCACAGAATGCCAGACTCTCCTGTCCTCCCCTGTCTCCTGCAGTTAGCAATAGCACTTAGACTTATATACTACTCCATAGTGCTTTACGGTACTTTCTAAGCAGTTTACAGAGTCAGCATATGGCCCCCAACCATCTAGATCCTCAGTTTACCGACCTCAGAAGGGTGGAAGGCTAAGTCAACCTTGAGCCGGACAGGATCAAACTCCTAACTGTGGGCAGAGTTTGCCTGCAATACTGCATTCTAACCACTGCGCCACCATGGCTCTCAAATTCATGCCCACTGTGTTGATGACACTGTCCAATCCTCTCATCCTCTGTCATCCCCTTCTCCTTTTGCCTTCCTTCTTTCCCAACATCAGGGTTCTTCTCCAATGAATCTTTTCTTCTCATTTGGTGGCCAAAGTACTTGAGCGTCAGCTTCAGTATCTGTCCTTCCAAAGGACAGTCAAGGTTGATTTCCTTTAGGATTGACTGATTGGATCTCCTTTCAGTCCAAGGGACTCCTCCAGGGTCTTCTGCAACACCACAGTTTTAAAGCATCAATACTTCGGTGTTCAGCCTTCTGTTAAGGTTCTGAGTAACAAACCCAATCAACCAGGACTCCGAGGCTCAAAGTTTCCTCAAAGTATTCCTTTATTGCATACATCATATCGGCACGCTCAGTGCAAAACCAACTCTAACCAAATTCCCTCACATATTATAATAAAAAGAATAAATGCTTCCCTTCCCTCCCCCCAAGTGTCACAGATCATGTTGGCCAATTAATACAGCTGGTGGGCTCCTTAGGTATTGCCTCTGTTGTCACCCAACACCTGTGGGAGATGACCTTGGTTCCCACGGGAGTCATCTTCTATTATGTCTGGCACAGCATAGCAAACCAATCCTCCCCCTCACCCTCCATTTGTGTGGCAACTGAGAAACGAAAAAGAATGGCTTCAGGCAGGGTTGTTTAGAAGTTGACACCTTCCTTATGAACCATCTCCCACAGCCATACATTTTACTACTGAGACAGTTGTAAATAGGGATGGGGGGAAACTCTGTTTTTCCAATGACCTGCCTCCCAATTCTACAGTATGGCCATGCAGGAGGTGTTAAAGCAAGGATCCCAAAAGAGAAGTCCTGAATCTGGTTTGGCCATACTAAGAAACTATGCAGGTAAAGCAGAGACATCACCCTGCCAACAAAAGTGCGTATAGTCAAGGCCTTTGAACTATGGTGCTGGAGAAGACTCTTTGGTTAGTTTCCATCTGTTGCTTCTTGTCCTGCCTTCAGGTGCTTTAGAGAACAGCTTGACTCCCTCTTCTTTGTGGGAACCCCTGAGCTATTGGAAGACTGCTATCATGTCATCCCTGGTCCTTCTTTTCATTAAACTAGACATACCAAATTACTGCAACCGTTCTTCATATGTTTTAGCCTCCAGTCTCTTAATCATCTCCTAATTATCTTTGTTGCTTTTCTCTGTACTCTTTCTAGAGTCTCAAAATCTTTTTTATATCGTGGCAACCAAATGTCATGGTTCCAACAAATGAAACTCTTCAAAGAACTTCGAGGCATTGTTTACCTTAAAGAATCTTTATTCAAGTAGCATAGCATTGGCACGTACATAGTCAAAGCCAAAATCTGAATTCCCCTCCCCTCAGCACATAGTATCAAAGCACAATTCCCTCCTCTGATTAACAGTCATAAATCACATTCTCCAATTAGTTTGAAATACAGGCTTTCCCTCCACTTCTTCAATCCGCCATTTCTTGTCATCTCTTATTTCAAAAAAACCTTGGCTCTCACACTAATTACAATATTGTTATGTCTAACTAAACTCCCATGCACATTCCTCCTCCTCCCCCCCAGTATCATCTAATTCTAATTCTAAGAGTAAAACATTAGAAGGAAAGTGGCTACATCTCCATATGTTGTCAAAGCAAGAACATCCGATGTTAGCAGCGTTGAGACCAAAATTGGATGCAATATTCCAAGTGGGGTCTCCCTCATATCAATGGATTGTAAGAATATCAGTGTTCTTGCAGTTCTTTTGTTGCTAGGTAGATATTTTGCTTTTCCGGGTATTGTCACCCCTTAAATCCCATGGAAAGACAAATAGGAGGAAATTGGTGCTGTGGTAAGAAAGCGAGGGGACGTACATTCATATAGAGTCCCTGCACATATTTGCACTCCCACCTTCAAATGTTTTCAAATGCTTTCGCTTACTTTTTATCAAAGGTTATTGCATTATCTTCTGCTATCCTCTTCTATTATTACATTAGTCTTGGAATCAATATCACATTAAATTGGATATTGAAGTGAAACATAGACAGAAAGCACCAGGGTGTCCAATCATGTGCTACCGTATATCAATTATTTAGATTTATGAGTTGTTTCCTTTTGGGTATATATTAGCCTGCAATTAGCACTTTGTCTTCTGCACAACAGCATTTTTGAGAGCTTCCTGTGGCAGCTGCACAGAGGATTTCAAAGGAATGGATCAGGCACAAAGAATCAGGACCACATGTTAAGTTCCATAAATAAACTGATTTACTGCTCATGCCTATATCCAGTTAATGATCAGCACTAAATTAAGGAGAAACTTCCTAACAGTGAGGACAATTAACCAGTGGAACAGCTTGCCATCAGATGTTGTGGGTGCTTCATCACTGGAGGTTTTTAAGAAGAGACTGGACAGTCACTTGTCTAAAATGGTCTAGGGCAAGGGCTTTCAAACATGACTCTTTTATGATTTGTGGACTTCAACTCCCAGAATTCCTTAGCCAGGCACGCTGGCTGAGGAATTCTGGGAGTTGAAGTCCACAAGTCATAAAACGGCCAAGTTTGAAGACCCCTGGGCAGGGGGTTGGACTAGAAGATCTCCAAGGTCCCTCCCAGCTCTATTCTGATTGATGGCTTAAATTGGCACTAGATAAGAGTTAATGGAATTCAAGAAAGGTTGGACTTTAGACTGTTTGTGGGAACATAACAATTCTAGGTTGATTCCTCTCGACCCCCCCACCCACAGGCTCTGCCTGTTCTTCTACACTCAGCTTTGTTTGAGTATAAAACCCCCTTCAAAACAACGTGAGGTCAGTTTCTAAACAATGAAACCATGGTGCAGAGTGTTGTTTCAACAGCCTCCTTCCTCTGGCTCTTCCAGGTGACCATCTTCACCTCCAGTTATTCTCAGTCTATTCAACAGGATGGCCTAGACCAGGGGTCTTCAACTTGGCCCTTTTATGACTTCTGGACTTCAACTCCCAGAATTCCTCAGCCAGACACGCTGGCTGAGGAATTCTAGGAGTTGAAGTCCACAAGTCATAAAAGGGCCAAGTTTGAAGACCCCTGGCCTAGACTCTTAAATGCTACTTCAAGGCTACAGGCTTTCCAATGATACCAAATGCCAGAAGTTGTGGGTGCTCCATCAATGGAGGTTTTCAAGAAAAGATTGTCTGGAATGGTATCTTGCTTGAACAGTGGGCTGGACAGGAAGATCTTCAATATCCGTTCCAACTCTATTTAATTCTGTAAGTTAGATGGTAGGAGTCTAGCAGCTTGTCTGATCAGGCTTTGGACATTAGAAGCGGAAACAGATGTGAGATCAAAGTTTGTATAAAAGAGGTAGAAACAGCATCTGGCTGAAATCTCCATTTCTTTTATCGACGCCTACCTTCAGGATGGACAAATTAGTTCAATCTGTCTTTTGATTGTGTCCATGTCGAAATTAACGATGCTCAGGCAACTGTGTGGTATGTTCAGAATGTACATTCAACCAACCTCTTCTGAAAAATCCAACTTAATTCTCTCGTCTCTCCCAAAACAAGGAAGAAATGATCCTGTGTTTATAGACCATCTCTTGCAATAGTTCCAGCTGACATCCTGAAGGCCACAGCGACACAATGAAATTCATTCTTTTCCCCCAAATAAACCCTTGAAGTTTTGAGCCCACCTGAATCACCATTCTGTTGGAGCACCACAAAACCACTTCTCTCTCTCTCTCTCTCTCTCACTCTCTCTCTTGCTATTCTTATTATTTCAGGTTCCTTTTAATAATAATAATAATAACAACAACAACAACAACATCTGCCTATCCCAGGTCCTGGGTAAGGACTCGATAGGTAGACAAAATGCCAAATCCAGTCTGAACATCTGGCTAACTGTGCGATGATCCATAATAATAATAATAAAGTTGGAAGGGACCTTGGAGGTCATCAAGTCCAACCCCCTGCTCAGGCAGGAAACCCTATACCATTTCGGACAAATGGCTGTCCAGTTTCTTCTTAAAAACTTCCAGTGTTGGAGCATTGGAAATAAGGAATAAGGATTTACCTTATTCCCTTATACCTTATTCATTGTATGGTTTAGGCTCCAGACCCCCTCATCATCTTTGGTGGTCTCCTCTGCACTCTTAACCAACTGGGGCCTGTGATGGCCCCAGTCTGGACTGAACCCCAGCTTGGCTGTGTTACAAATCCCTGCCATGAAGATGGGATTCTTTCGATCATCTTCAGGAACAACCAGGAGCAGCTGGAAGAGATGCTTCTTAGGCTGCTGTGCCAATCTGCCCTAAATCCATAGTCCCCAGGTAGCATGGCTGTAGTGACTCTCAAGGTATCCCAGAGACTTTTAAAAAAAAGATGTATAACTCAACCAAAGAGGAGGTTTAAAAGCAGTTCTGTGAGCTGCAAAAGCTTCTGCCCCAGTGATCATTATTTACTAAGAGGGTGTGGGTATAAATAAACCAAAGCCACATCAAAGTGACCGAGGTTATGCAACGAGACACAATTAAAGCAGAACATCCAGGCAGGGTGCCCAGAGCTGAAATTAGAAATGTGGCCATCTAAATACATTTATCAGAAGGAAGAGAGCATTGCCACTACAGCCAAAACTCATGAGTCTTGAACTGAGTTGCAGAGCATATACAAATAATCTTCGACTTAATTTAGTACCGGTAACCGTTCAAAGTTATAACAGCACTGGAAAAAAAAAGTCACTTATGATCATGTTTCACAGTTACAACCTTTGCAGCATCCTCATGGTCATGGGATCAAAATTTGCATGCTTGGCAACTTGTTTATATTTATGACAGTTGCAGTGACCCAGGGTCATGCGATCAACTTTTGCAACCTTATGACAAGCAAAGTGAATGAGGAAGCCAGATTCCTTTGAGAATTGTATATACGCGGTATATAAGTCTAAGTGCTATTGCTATTACTATTGCTATGCTATTCTATGAAGGAAGGAAGGAAGGAAGGAAGGAAGGAAGGAAGGAAGGAAGGAAGGAAGGAAGGAAGGAAGGAAGGAAGGAGGGAGGGAGGGAGGGAGGGAGGGAGGGAAGGAAGGAAGGAAGGAAGGAAGGAAGGACCCAAAGCACTTTTTCTAAAAGAAAAAGTACCTGTCTATCTTTACTAGGGTTGCCAGGTGTCCACTATTTGAGTGGACAGTCCACTTTTTTCACATTATGTTCACTATTTTTTTTCACAAAATAGTGGACATTTTTTTATTCAAAAGCTTTATGATGAAATGGTACGTAATCTAAAGCTGTACAGTTAATTTGTTTTACTACTTAACCCCCCCCCCCGCTTGTCCGCTATTTTTTGGAAGCAGACCTGGCAACCCTAATCTTTACTGATTTTGCCTGGGTTTAACTGGGTCCCCTGAACCCATGGGAGAAATGAGCACAATTTGGTACTAATTTTGGTACTAATTTGAGAATTTCCAGAGGAACTTGTTTATCCAAAGATTAACAACAAATAAGGGGTGAAAAACTCTGTGGGTCTCCGAATTTTGCTGAACCACAGTTCCCATCATCCTTTACCACTAGCTTAATGAGACTGGAGACCAAGAGCAGTTGAATGGCAAAAGATTTCACCTCCCTATTTCTCCAAAGTGGCGTTTCTCAAGTAATCCTAATCGGTGGACTTCAAGTTCTAGAATACAATCACACCTTGGAATTCTGGGAGTTGCAGTTCACATGTCTCTGAATTCATTGGGTCGGGAAACAGCACACTGCAGTGGGGGGGGGAAACCCTCTATCTCTGTTTCTGTGAAAATTTGTAGTGACAGGCAGTAAAGCCTCTCTTTTTCAGTGCTTCGTTTTCTTAAGAGCTCTTGTGAGCTCTCAGCATGAATGTCCCACTTGAAGGAATAAGCGGCCTTCCATGTTTATACAAGTCTGCTGCCACAAGATGGCGCCCATTCCAGATTTTTTTACACATTTTTATTATGCCTTTTTCCTTCAGGAGATGCCAAAATAGGCTTACAAGAAGCATCAAGTAACATCTCGGAAGGAAGGAAGGAAGGAAGGAAGGAAGGAAGGAAGGAAGGAAGGAAGGAAGGAACTTTAAAATACCATTCATCAAAAAAAGACATGGAGCCCTTTGTCCAAAAAGTTGGAATTTCCCATTTGCAGGACAACCACTCACCTCCTCTTGAGCGCCTCTCTTTTTTTTATTCTTTACTAGCTGTACCTGGCCACGCGTTGCTGTGGCTCAGTCTGGTTAAATGGAAAAGAAGTGTGTTGCTTTTACGTCCAACAGATGGCGCTGTTTTTTTTTTAAAAAACATGTTTTACCTGTCACAGGTGTGACATCTATATAATAGTAGGTATATAAAAACATGCGCGTATTCGAATGCAACGTTGTGTCAAAATTTCAAAGCAATCGGTGAAGAATTTCTTCGGAGATTTAAGATTTTGAACAAACGAACATTTACATTTGTATTTTTATAGATACAAAAGATTCCCTTTCTATATTCTATCTGTAACTCTGTCCTCAAGACAGATTCCCTTACCCCCAAATGCTGTCATGCTCATTTTTTAAACAACTGGCAAGCTCAATTAATATTTAATACAGTATTTATTGTGTTCTCATGTTTCATCTGAAGTCCCTCACCCACTTGGATACATTATGAGACATATGGCTGAATTAATAGTCAAATCCTGGGAATGTGGTTATAAGTATTGCCAGTTGTTGAGTCTTGTGGTTGTTGTGTTTGGTTTTTGTTTTTTTTAATCTTTTTTGTTATCTACTTATGTCTTATCTCTACTTATCTCTACTTTTATTATATAGCTCTATATCTATATCCATATCGTTTTTTCATCATAACAAAATGTTCAAATCAAACAAGAACATAGAAAATAAGAAACAGAAATACAAGAGAGAACAAAGAAAAGAAGAACATACAATTATATCTTCCACCCTTTTTCTACTGAGTAGTTATTATTTTAAACTTTTCCCTGTTTTTTGGCTTTTCTCTTCTAGAGGTCTATGATTTGTTTCTAAACCTTCTTCTTGCTTTTAAGTGTAAACTGTCCAGAATATTCAGAAGCTGGATTGCTTCTGAATGTTTGTGAAAATTTGTGAAAATGAGAGAGAGAGAGAGAGAGAGAGAGAGAGAGAGAGAGAGAGAGAGAGAGAGAGAGAGAGAGAGAGAGAGAGAGAGAGAGAGAGAGAGAGAGAGAGAGAGAGCCATGGGTAGCTCAGGAATTCTGGGAGTTGAAGTCCACAGATCCTAGGTTTGCCACAGCTGCCCACCCCTGGATTATAACATCGTGAATTCACCCTCTGAATCTTCTTGGAGGTAAAATAAATTTATTTATTATTATTTGGGCTTGGCTAGTCTAAAGAAAAGAAGAAATAGGGGAGACATGATAGCAGTATTCCAGTATTTGAGGGGCTGCCACAAAGAAGAGAGGGTCAGGTTATTCTCCAAAGCGCCTGAAGGCAGGACAAGAAACAATGGTTGGAAACTAAACAAGGAGAGAAGCAACCTAGATCTAAGGAGAAATTTCCTGACAGTGAGAACAATTAATCAGTAGACCAAATGGCCTCCGGATGTTGTGGGTGCTCCATCAATGGAGTTTTTTAAGAAGAGACTGGACAGCCATTTGTCTGAGATGTTATAGGTTTTCCTGCTTGAGCAGGGGGCTGGACTAAAAGACCTCCAAGGTCCCTTCCAGATTCTATTCTATTCTATTCTATTCTTTCTCAAACATATATAGGTGACTGCAGGCAAACTTGTAAAAAGTAAAAAAAAAAAACCCACCTTAGTCCAACCCCCTGCTCAAGCAGGAAACCATTTCAAACAAATGGCTGTCCAGTCTCTTCTTAAAAACTTCCAGTGTTGGAGCATTCACCCCTCCTGGAGGCAGGTTGTTCCACTGGTTAATTGTTCTAACTGTCAGAAAAATTTCTCCTTAGTTCTAGGTTGCTTCTCTCCTTGATTAGTTTCCACCTGTTCCTTCTTGTCCTGCCTTCAGGCGTTTTGGAGAATAGCTTGACTCCCTCTTCTTTGTGGCAGCCCCTCAAATATTGGAACAGTGTTATATCACCCCTAGTCCTTCTTTTCATTAAACTAGACATACCAAATTCCTGCCACCGTTCTTCGTATGTCTATGGAGATTCTCAGTCATCCAAGCCATGGTTGTCCCAAAGGTGCTTTGATGTTTCTTGGATGGGAGGTGAAATGTCTTCAAAGAAAAACAAGAAAGTCCAGTTGCCTCTTGAAAAAGCACTTTTGTGACATTCTTCGTATGTTTTAGCCTCCAGCTTCCTGACCATCTTCTCACGTAGCCCTTAATCATGCTATAAGGGAGAGCCGATCCTTCAAACAACCTGATCCCAAGATACCTAGGCCTTTGAAGATCCAACTTTCCCTGCCTTTTCTTCTCATAACTTCCCTCCGAATTTTTTTTCCCCTCAGCTTGTTAAATTCCACCCCGGTTTTCTTCCAAAAAAGAACATTTTACCTTGCCGTTTCTTCTTCTCAAAGCATTGAATCATCGCCACACTCCGCAATCATTTTCCTGCCTGCGACATGAAAAGGTATGAAAAGAATTTTATATTTCATTGTACTGCGTGGTTTTAAAACCCTTTTTTTCCTGATTGATGGCTTTAATATTCACGGCTCTTGCTCGAATGTCGTCTTTTGTCTTAGCTGGTCTATGTCGGGTTTCTTGTCAGATCTGTTTTATACCACTTATGTAAATGACAAGAGTTATTAAGAACTGAGTGTGGGGGAGGGGACACTTTCGTTTAGTCAACCAGCAAAAAAACACCCAGATTAATGAGGAAGGAGATTTGAGAAGCAGGTTTGAGGAGCGAGATCTAGTATTTATGCCACCGGTGGGATGTGGTGGACCCCGTTCTCTCCTCGACTTACGACCACAATTGAGCCCATTTTTTGTTGCAAAGCGAGCCATTTGTTAAGTGCATTCTGCCCCACTTTTGTGAGCTTTCTTTGCCATAATTGTTAATCACTGCAGTTTTTAATTTAGTAACGGTTGTTAAGCGAATCTGGCTTCCCCATTGACTTTCCTTATCTGAAGGTCATAAAACGGGATTGCATGACCCCGGGATACTGCAACCATTGTAAATATGAACCACTTGCCGGGCCTTTGAATTTTGATCACAACGTTTTTAGGAAATAAGTTGCATCCAGCAACCGTTCCTTATATGTTAATAATCTGGGCCTCCTGCTTAAATGTTCTTAGGTAGGATCTAGGTTTTAATTTATTCATGTTTTAATGTAGATATTTTTTTATGTCCATAAGCTGCCCAGAGTTACCTTATTGTAAGATGGGTGGCCAATAAATTTGATAAATTAATAAATAAATTTGATAAATAAATAAATAAATTTAATAAATAAATAAATAAATAAATACTACTTTTCCTTGTTTTTTCTAATAGTTCCTTTTCCAATGAACTCTTTTTAATATATCCCAAAGGTGCTTTTTCATGAGGCCTTTCTTGTTTTTTCTCTGAAGACGTTTCGCTTCTTTCGCTTCTTTTTCCTTCTCTAGTCTTTCTTCTATTTCCTTCTATTTTTCAGCTTTACAGAATGTGGAAGAAAAGTGAAAGACTTGCTTTTAGGAGATACTGAAAGTTACATTGTCCAAAAAACTCTGCCTATAATGGCCTGGATCTGCCAGCAAAGCAGAAAATTATCTAAGGGCAAAATCATTCCTCCTCCTAAGAAACGTGTGTGGAATTATAAAAAAGTGCCATCTTTTTTCTCTTTCTTTTTTTTTTCTGCAGCTGTGCCTTTGTATCAATGGGATCAGATGGGAGAAGTTACTTAGGGGAATATACACAATGCATCTATTCATCTACCCATCTCTCAGCAGAGGGCAATTTATCCAAAGTTTGAAGGTGCACTTTTGTGCCATTTTGAAATTAGGGACTTGTCACATCATCCCAGATCTGTTTGTTTATTTATTCAATTTATAAGCTGGCTGACTCCCAACAACTCTGGGGTGGCTCACTTTACTCAGAGAAAGAAATGAGAATAAAGCCAATAAAAGACAGACAAAGGTTCTACATTTAGGCAAGAAAAACCAAATGTACAGGTATAGTATAGGGGGTACCTTGCTCAATGGTAGTAACTGTGAGAGGGACCTCAAGAGTCCTAGTGGACAATCACCTAAATATGAGCCAGCTGTGTGCTGCAGCTGCCAAAAAGGCCAACACAGTGCTGGGCTGCATTAACAGAGGGATAGAATCAAGATCACATGAAGTGTTAATACCACTTTACAAGGCCTTGGTAAGGCCACACTTGGAATACTGCATCCAGTTTTGGTCACCACGATGTAAAAAAGATGTTGAGACTCTAGAAAGAGTACAGAGAAGAGCAACAAAGATGATTAGGGGACTGGAGGCTAAAACATATAAGGAACGGTTGCTGGAATTGGGTATGTCTAGTTTAAAGAAGAGAAGGACGAGGGGGGACATGATAGCAGTGTTCCAGTATCTCAGGGGCTGCCACAAAGAAGAGGGAGTCAAGCTACTCTCCAAAGCGCCTGAAGGCAGGACAAGAAGCAACAGATGGAAACTAACCAAGGAGAGAAGCAACCTAGAACTAAGGAAAAACTTCCTGACAGTTAGAACAATTAACCAGTGGAACAACCTGCCTCCAGAAGCAGTGAATGCTCCAACACTGGAAGTCTTTAAGGAGAGACTGGACAGCCATTTGTCCGAAATGGTATAGGGTTTCCTGCCTGAGCAGGGGGTTGGACTAGATGACCTCCAAGGTCCCTTCCAACTTTATTATTATTATTATTACTAAACACAAGTGTGAGGGAGCAAAAAAAAATGGACTGAGGGTTCTCATTCTCCCTTGCCAGAGGTAGGTCTTTCTCACGCTTCTAAACTAGGTGTCAACTCTACAACGAATCTGGCTGCAGCCATCCTTTGTCGTTCTAGGTTGCCACACAAAAGTGAGGGGGGATGAGGCATTTCTGCTAGTCTAAACGTGAATAAATTCCGTGGGAACCAAGGTCATTTCCACACCGTGGTGGAGAAGGAGGGACGTTCTGTTAGAAATCCTGCCAAGCCGTTCTATTGGATAGTGTGATTGTTAGCTTAGTAAAGAGGTGGGAATTGTTACATTGTGTTACTTTGAACTTTTGGAGGGAATTTCAGATCTGGTTTCACTTTTGACCGTGCCGACATTATGTATCCAATAAACATGTTCTTTGAGGAAATCTTCTGCCTTGGAGTTCTGATTTATTTGGTACGAACAGTTGGAACCATGACACTAGGGCAGACTCTGTGATTCAATTCGATATTAAGAAAATAGTGGAGGAACATGGTCACACAAGATATTTGGCTTGTCAGTTTGAACAGCCTTCCTGCTCTAACCCAAACGCTTCCTCTTCATTAGTGAATTCTGCTCCATCTTTACCCAAGTGGGATTCTTCATCAGACAATGGTGAATGCCACCACCAACAATCCATAAACATCACCGAGCTTGTTTTTCCTTAAGTAACAGTAAAACTATTCCATAGTAATTTGAGCGTTTTTTTTCTTTATGGATCAATTTTTATTATTGATTTATTTCCACTTTTTATTATTTTTTTAAATAAATAACTCAAGGTGGCAAAGACACACAATACTCCTTCCTCCTCCTATTTTCCACAAAACAACAATCCTGTGAGGTAGGTTGGGCTGAGAGAGAGTGACTGGCCCAAAGTCACCCAGCCACCTTTCATGCCTAAGGCAGAACTAGAACTCATTGCCTCATGGTGATTGGCCCAAAGTCATCAGCTGGCTTTCATGCCTAAGGCGGGACTAGAGCTCACCTCCCCTGGTGATTGGCCCAAAGTTACCCAACCAGCTTTCATGCCTAAAGTGAGATTACAACTCATAATCTCCTGATTTCCAGCCTGGTGCCTTAACCACTACACCAAACTGTCTCTCAAAAAATATATATTGCAGGACAATCAGCCCAAGCTTCAAATATGTGAGACTGCAATATTTCTCCTTGACCTCATATATGCAATGAACGTGGAAATAAACAGATTTATCTTATGTTTATTCAGCATAGGAGAAATTATCTTGATATACGCTTTCTGATGAAACATGCATATTTTATCTAGGCACTTTGGCAATGTTTGAGCAGTTCATACTAAAGTAAAACATAAAATATTCAGAACCGAATTCACATTCCCACTTTCCAGCCCAAAACAAAATAAAGTGGAATATGTTCACAAAACATATTCTCTGGCTTCACCCAAGATGATCAACCCATTGAACAATGTGGGTTCAGACAATCTACTCAACCCCAAGCAGCAAACCAGGCTTAAAGAAATCAAGATTAAATCTAACTAGCCATTAAGTGATTAACTGACCTGGTTTAAATGTGTTATCAGAACACCTTTTGGTCGCTACAATGTAAAAAAGATGTTGAGACTCTAGAAAGAGTACAGAGAAGAGCAACAAAGATGATTAGGGGACTGGAAGCTGAAACATATAATGAACGGTTGCTGGAATTGGATATGTCTAATTTAATGAAGAGAAGGACGAGGGGGGACATGATAGCAGTGTTCCAATATCTCAGGGGCTGCCACAAAGAAGAGGGAGCTATTCTCCAAAGCACCTGAAGGCAGGATAAGAAACAACAGATGGAAACTAATCAAGGAGAGAAGCAACCTAGAACTAAGGAGAAACTTCCTGACAGTTAGAACAATTAACCAGTGGAACAACCTGCCTCCAGAAGCTGTGAATGCTCCAACACTGGAAGCTTTTAAGAAGAGACTGGACAGCCATTTGTCTGAAATGGTACAGGGTTTCCTCCCTGAGCAGGGGGTTGAAATAGATGACCTCCAAGGTCCCTTCCGACGACTTCTTCTTCTTCTTCTTCTTCTTCTTCTTCTTCTTCTTCTTCTTCTTCTTCTTCTTCTTCTTCTTCTTCTTCTTCTTCTTCTTCTTCTTCTTCTTCTTCTTCTTCTTCTTCTTCTTCTTCTTCTTCTTCTTCTTCTTCTTCTTCTTCTTCTTCTTCTTCTTCTTCTTCATCATCATCATCATCATTATTATTATTATCTCCAAATACTTTCAATTGAGCCCTCAGTCTAGAAGATTAGGTGACAAGAGATAATAAGGCATTTTTATTTATTTTATACCATTTATTTACACATACAAGACATGCACAATGCAGGAGAACCATTTGGCTTAAAAATAAACCTTAAAAAAGAGCCAGGTTATGTTTAATAAATTCACCAAAGGAAGAAAAAAATATATATCTGGAGAAGAACTAGACATAGTAGACCACTACATATATTTTGGCCAACGGATCTCAATGGAAGGTGATACAATAAAGGAAATTGAACGGCGTATTAAATGTGATTGGCCGGTATTCGGCAAGCTAAGTGTAATTTTCAAGAACAACCTCCCCCCTATGCTTGAAAAGAAAATTTTTCAATCAGTGTGTGCTACCTGCTCTAACATATGCCAGTGAAACATGGACACTCACCTCACAATCAATACAAAAGCTATGCCTGGTGCAAAGAGCCATGGAAAGATACATTACAAGACAAAATATAGAAAGACCTGCACATGGATTAGAGGACAAACCAAAATATGCAACGCCATCAAAAGAATAAAAGAATTGAAATGGAAAAAGAACAACTGAGGGCAGGTGGACCAAGGCAGTCATAGAATGGATCCCACTTGATAAAAAGTGTCCATGAAGGAGACCTAAAACAAGATGGATCGATGACATCAGCAAGTATTTTGGGCCCAATTGGCAAAAGAAACTAAGGACCGTATGGCTTGGAAACATGCGGAAGAGGCCTTCATCCTGCAGTGGTTAGACTATGGCTAAAACGATGATGATGATGATATTAGCTTAGTCTTACATTTAGGCAGGAAAAACCAAAGGTACAAATACAGATTGGGTGAGACCTGGCTCAAAAACAGCAACTGTGAGAGGGACCTTGGAGTCCTAGTGGACGATCACTTGACTATGAGCCAGCAGTGTGCAGCAGCAGCCAAAACAGCTAATACAATCCAATACAATCCTGGGTTGTATAAACAGAGACAGAGAATCAAGATCATGCAAAGTATTATTACCGCTTTATAAAACCCTAGTAAGACCACACTTGGAATACTGCAGCCAATTTTGGTCACCTTATCACAAAAAAGATGTTGAGAGTTTGGAAAAAAATCAGAGAAGAGCAACTAAGATGATCAAAGGCCTGGAAACCAAAATGTACGAAGAACGGTTGCGGGACTTGGGTTTGGCCAGTCTAAAGAAAAGAAGAAATAGGGAAGACATGATAGCAGTATTCCAGTATCTGAGGGGCTACCACAAGGTAGAGGGGGTCAGGTTGTTCACCAAAGCACCAGAGGGAAGGATGAGAAACAATGGTTGGAAACTGATGAAAGAGAGAAGCAACGTGGAATTAAGGAGAAACTTCCTGACAGAACAATCAACCAGTGAAACAGCTTACCTCCAGAAATCATGGACACTCCATCATTGGAGATTTTTAAGAAGAGACTGGACATTCAACTGTCTGAGATGGTATATAGGTTCTCCTGCTTGAGCAGAGGGCTGGACTAGAAGACCTCCAAGGTCCCTTCCAGCTCTATTCTATTCTATTCTATTCTATTCTATTCTATTCTAAATGTTGATGATGATGATTGATTGATTTTATTTTCCTTATCTAATTTATATAGCCGCCCATCTCAAAAGCAAGGGATGCTGGATGGTGTCCAACAAATCATATCTTATCAAGCTGTCAGTTGAAGAATTTAGGAAAAAATAATAAAGCATTTGAAAGCTGCTTAAAGTATTTCAGATATCATCTCTTTGTTCCCTAGCTTTTGTCTGTTTTAAAAATCCATCGATATTTCCAAAGCAAGTAATGTAAGTCATATCTGTGCTGGAGTCAGGAGAAAAAAGATTAGATGGGAAGGACGTTTATTGCAATATTTCAAAGTTAGAAATGTTATAGGCAAAAAATATCAGCTAAGCTAGGAAGGGAATCGATAAACTCGGTGGGTGGCTGACAAAATTATCTGCCTTAACCAAAAGACTGTAGCTGCGTTCTGATTTAGATCTCAGAATAAAGTCGGATTTATTTTGGATTTTTAAGATTGACTTGTGCTGGTCTGTTTCTAGTCCTCATTTGTGTACACCTGATTGGTAATATTGGACATCTATTGGTCTATGGACATCCATTCTCATAAAGGCCTCCCAAGATCTCAGTCTTCTGAGATCTTTTATATTTATTCTATCTGATATAATAGAATTAATGGTAAAGCTTGATTTTATCTACAGTTGACCCCTGTAGTATTTGCTCTTTTTTGGGGGGTGGAAGTGGGTTTCTATTTTTAAACAGGTCTGGAAGACTATTAGAGATGCTCTTCCTTCCTGCCTAAGCTGGGACTCCTGATAAGATTGAACTTTGATCAGATGTCCTGCAAGGATCTGGAGGCTAAATTATATGATAAAGGGTTGTCTAGCCCAGGGGTAGGCAACCTTGGCTCTTTTATGACTCGTGGACTTCAACTCCCAGAATTCCTGAGCCAACCATGCTGAGGGAAAAGGGAGAGGTTTCCAAGCTGAGCCATGCTGGCTCAGGAATTCTGGGAGTTGAAGTCCATGAGTTGTAAAAGAGCCAAGGTTGCCTACCCCTGGTCTAGCCTATCAAAGAGAAGGATTGGGAGGCACATGATAAATGTCTTCCAATACTTCAATGTCTGTCACAGAGAAGAGGGGATTGAATTATTCTCCAAAGCATCTGAGGGCGGGACAAGAAATAATGGGTAGAAGCTTGTTAAAGAGAGATTCAACCTCGAAGTAAGGAGGAATTTCCTGACACTGAGAACAATTGATCAATGGAATAGCTTACCATCAGAAATTGTGGGTGTTCCATCATTGGAGGTTTTCATAAATGCACTGGACAAGCATTTGATTGGGATGGTATAAGGGTCCTGCCTTGAGCAGGTGATTGGATTAGAAGACCTCCAAGGTCCACTTCAGCCCTGTGATTCTATGTTCTGTGCAAGCAATGAGGAGGAATGGTAGGCACTTGCCCATTACTTAGGAAGAATGTACCTTGTTGTGTTGGAAGAGAAAAAAGGGCTGAACACATGTAGGGAGTAGGTTTTTATACCCTCTGGAGCCTTTTGTTTGGTTCCTGTGGCGTGAACTTTGACCTGAGTCTGAGTGTGCCTTTCTGGTATTCTGATGGTGATGGGTCAATCTTATTATGTCCAAAGGTCGTATCCTGCTTCCCTGGGGCTGATGACTCTTAGAGTTTGGATGTGGTATGTAGATTTTAGGTCTTTGTCTTCTTAATCTCCTAGCTCCTTGGATTTACATCTGCATCTCTACAGAGCTGGTTTCTGCTTGGGGGAGGGAGACCTGGGGCTATTAAGAAAACTGGGCATGCTTTCCTGCGTCTTTAAGATCCTTGGAGGAAATATATTTTCTGCCCTTTTAATATTTCCTTCTCTGGGGGGCTGACTTCCCACAGAATCAACTTAAGGACAACGTTTAAGATTCATTGATATTCAGGATTTGCAAGAGGAGAGGGAATTCTCCTCAACCTACAGGATGATATGATATGGCCTCCTGTGAGGAAGAACTCCTGACCGATTATGAATTTCTGTTCTAATGACCAGCTTGAATTAATGTCCAGCAATCAAGCCAGCAGAGAAGCCGGGTGGATAATTTCTGAGAATTCATTCAAAGGAAGGAGAAATTGTCCAACCCATTTCTCAAAAATGAAATTCTCCCCCCTTTAGCTGTGATAGTAGCATTGCTATGGAAAAAGGCTCCAGGGTGAATTTTTCACATGAAGTTTTTCTCTTGGAAACATGGGAAGCCAAGTGTGAAAGAATTTAAAGATAGCCTTGGGTGAGGTATGAGTAACCTTTTAAGAAAGAACTTGGAGAAGATATTATACCGCCCAGAGATACAAGAAGTGTGAGAAAGAAACTCAAAGTAAACCTATCTTGATATTCTTTAGTATAAGATGGGAGAGAAGAAAACTCAGCAGACTTTCAAGATTGATGTCAGCCCTATGAGGTTGGCCAGCCCAAGAAATAGGCACTGTAGGGATTCCAGAAATGCTTAATAACAGTATAACAGTGATCTGTCCATGGCAATGAATTGATCTCAATTTTCTTCACTGCCAGATTACATTTTACAGAATAAGAATACAAAATATGGAATAACAGAGTTGGAAGGGACCTTGAGGTCATCTAGTTCTACTGCGTTTCCCCCAAAATAAGACCAGATCTTATATTAATTTTTGCTCCAAAAGACACACTAGGGCTTATTTTCCAGTTAGGGCTTATATTCTGGGAAATTCTGGGTACTTAATGTGTCCATCTGACTGACGATCTTAATTAGGGCTTATTTTTGGGGTGGGGCTTATATTACGAGCGTTCTGAAAAATCATGCTAGGGCTTATTTTCTGGTTGGGTCTTATTTTCAGGGAAACACAGTATCACCTGCTCAAGCAGGAGACCCTGTACCATTTCAGACAAGGGATTGTTTAATCTCTTTTTGAAAACCTCCAGTAATGGAGCAGCCACAACTTTCAGAGGCAAGCCGTTCCACTGGTTTATTGTTCTCACTGTCAGGAAATTTCTCCTGAGTTCTAGGTTGCTTCCCTCCTTGATTAGTTTCCATCCGTTGTTTCTTGTCCTGCCTTCTGGTGCTTTGAAGAATAGGTTGATCCCCTTTCTTTGTGGCAGCCCTTTAGATATAGGTACACTGCTATCATGTCACCAATAGTCCTTCTTTTCATTAAAGTAGACTAATGCTACTTTATAGTGTAAGTTATATTAGAATCTTGAAAGTCTGTTGCAGGTTTTAATGAGAGGGAGAAAGACCCAAAAATACAATAACGTAAGTCCAGCCCAAAGCTTAGTGAATGGATAATTGATTGCGAAGCCAATAAAATTCATCACCAATCATTCAGTAGATGAGAAAGGAATTTCAGTTGAGAACATTGTTGTAGATTAGACATGGGAATTGACAAATCCTAACCAAGGTTATCTGTGAAAGTTCTGCCAACTAAGGGAGTGGAAGTTACTGGATTCAAATAATAATCCATCCCTCTTTTTTTTTTCTAGATCCATTCTAGTTGTTTCTGTAAATAGGTCTAGCACAGGGATAGGCAACCTTGGCTCTTTTATGACTCGTGGACTTCAACTCCCAGAATTCCTGAGCCAGCATGGCTCAGCTTGGAAACCTCTCCCTTTCCCCTCAGCATGGCTGGCTCAGGAATTCTGGGAGTTGAAGTCCACCAGTCATAAAAGAGCCAAGGTTGCCTACCCCTGGCCTAGTAGGTGGCAGAGTTTGTGGAAACCTAAGCAGTACAAGTCATAGTTAACACTTGAATGAGAAACCATCAGTCCCCCCGAGAAAAAAAAATCACTGAAAAGGTTTTTGCAGAGCATTCTTATAATAAAGTCGATAAAGCTTCAAGGATGTCATCACTGGGAGTTGAGCTTGACCTACATTGTACCTCTTCACAATATATACAGGAAAAATGTTGTGTACAAGAAAGTCAATTAAGACCTCAAGAGCCAGCCAAGTAAATATAAGCTCCAAATTCAACAGCCCCAGGCATTAAAAAGTGTAGAACTTCCTGCTAGCTTTTCAACAATGCCCATAAAAATATCTCCCTCGTTGGCTCCACATCAAATGACTGAGTTGCTTTGGGAGGGAGGAGGAATACTAAATATAGTCATATAAGTGTGAGTAGAAGCCATCAGTTGATTTATTTATTCATGAACTTCTTTTTCTCTATTGATTACGTATAACTGGAAAACCCTGGCCAGTTTCTCCTGTATAATAAAGTTCGTTAAGAAAAAAAAAAACCCAATATTTATTTTTATTGACCAAATAATTGTGTGAAGATTGGGATATAAACTTATCAAAGGAATTGAATCCTGCTCTGTTTTTTTTCTAAATATTACTGTGCTACAATGAAAAATTGGTTGTGATTCTCCAAGTTGACGAAAAGGATTATTTCACAAATTTGCTAAGACTTTTATACAACGGGGGAAATAAATCTGAATGTTCTAAAGTCTTCCTTAAAAGTTAGAGATGGGGGAAGAGGTATCCACAGTTTACAATAAAAAAACCCAAAACAAAATGGCAGCCATGATAATGTAATAATAATAATAATAATAATAATAATAATAATAATAATAATAATAATAATAATAATAATAATAATAATAATAATAATAAAATTGGAAGGGACCTTGGAGGTCATCTAGTCCAACCCCCTGCTCAGGAAGGAAACCAAATACCATTTCAGACAAATGGCTGTCCAGTCTCTTCCAGTGTTGGAGCATTCACAGCTTCTGGAGGCAGGTTGTTCCACTGGTTAATTGTTCTGTCAGGAAATTTCTCCTTAGTTCCAGGTTGCTTCTATCCATTGCTTCTTGTCCTGTCTTCAGGTGCTTTGGAGAATAGCTTGACTCCTCTTTTTTGGGGCAGCTCCTGAGATATTGGAACACTGCTATCATGTCCCCCCTTGTCCTTCTCTTCATTAAACTAGACATACCCAATTCCAGCAACCGTTCCTTATATGTTTTAGCCTCCAGTCCCCTAATCATCTTTGTTGCTATTCTCTGTACTCTTTCTAGAGTCTCAACATCTTTTTTACATTGTGGTGACCAAAACTGGATGCAGTATTCCAGGGGTAGCCTTACCAAGGCATTGTAAAGTAGTACTAACACTTCACGTGATCTTGATTCTATCCCTCTGTTAATGCAGCCTAGCACTGTGTTGGCTTTTTCGGCAGCTGCAACACACTGCTGGCTCATATTTAAGTGATTGTCCAGTTGCTACTATTGAGCAAGGTACCACCTATACTATACCTGTACATTTGGTTTTTCTTGCCTAAATGTAGAACCTTGCTTTTTTCACCATTGACTTTCATTTTGTTAGTGCAAAGCTATCTAATGAAGCAAAGCTTCATCTATTTCTTTTTTTTCTGACTGGAACAGGTCTAGATACTTTAATTCCTCCAGTGTTCTTACTAGATGAAGATCAACTGCCTTCTCAAATTCTCCAGAAAAGGAAGGCTGGAGACTGGACAATAGTTATCAATGCCTGTTGGGTTCAAAGATGGCCCCATGAGGAGATACCAGGAGATATCAAGGCAGGATATACCAACCCCCTCTATGACAAAGAGACAGAGCATTGCTTGTGTGGGAAGTCAGAGCCCCAGAGAAGGAAATATTAAAAGGGCAGAAATATATATTTCCTCAAAAGTATTTTAAAAAAGCAGAAACCAACTTTGGCTCCAAATCCCTCTGCCCCAAGCAAGACCTAACCCATAGAAATGCAGATGTAAAACCATTAGAAAGTTGAAGCCAGAGCAATCAAGAAGACAAAGAGAAAATCTGCATGCCCAACCCAAACTCTAGGAGTCATTAGCCCCATCACCTGGGAAGCAGGATATGATAATAGGATTAAACCACAGATATCAAGGCCTAGAAAAACACTCAGAAATATCCTCAAAGTTTATGCCACAGGAACAGGAAACTATTCCAAGCAGGGCTAAAGCGGGTATAAAAGACCTTCTGCCCATGTGCTCTTTCTCTTTCTTCTCCTCTGCTCCTTCTTGCAAGGACCATCTTTCTTCTGCAATAAACTGTAACCTTCTTCCCAAAGCAGTCGCCATGTTTGCTTATTTATTCCCGGCTTGGATGAACCAGGATGAAGACTTCTAACACTTGCAATGTTGCAATTGCCATCTTGACTTTTTTGCCCAAACTCTGTGAACACTCCTGGCAGTTGTACATCTCTGGTGTCTAATTGTGTTCATTGTCAAACAGGCAATCCTACAGGATGGGCTCCTGAGCCTCTCCAGGCCAGTGAGGGTGTATGAAATTTTGGAAGCGTGTTACGGACTTACATAATGATTGCTGTGAGATTTTGTGGCCGAGGCCAAGCGCCAATAGGCTGAATCATAGCAACCCAAAGGTTGTCTTTTGTTTTGCATGCTGCTCCAGAGCCATTTCTTTTAGAAATTCAGCTTACGTTTGGTACTTTGTTATGCAATCTGTTTGCAAGTGATTCATTCTTTAATTTAAAAGACATCCAGACAGAACTAAAATAAAATTAGGTACAGCAAGGAACTGGTCAGATGTTGTTTGAAAGATCCCAAGCTTTGCAATTTGAATAAACTTCCTTCTTTTGGGTGAACACATGGCATGCTTAAATTAGGTGAGAGGGTCGCTATAAAACTTTGCATTTCTCAGAAATACACTGCATACGTCATGGTTTGTTGGGGTTGTTAATTGCGAAGTCGTGTCCGACCCATTGCGACCTCATGGACAACGTTCCTCTAGGTCTTCCTGTCCTCTACCATCTTGTGGAGTCCATTTAAGCTCACGCCTACTGCTTCAGTGACTCCATCCAGCCACCTCATTCTCTGTCGTCCCCTTCTTCTGTTGCCCTCAATCTTTCCCAGCATTAGGCTCTTCTCCAGTGAGTCCTTCCTTCTCATTAGGTGGCCAAAGTACTTGAGTTTCAACTTCAGGATCTGGCCTTCTAAAGAACAGTCAGGGTTGATCTCCTCTAGGACTGATCGGTTTGATCGCCTTGCAGTCCAGGGGACTCACAAGTGTCTTCTCAAGCACCATAGTTCAAAGGCCTCAGTTCTTTGGCGCTCAGCCTTTCTTATAGTCCAACTTTCACAGCCATACATTGCAACTGGGAAAACCATGGCCTTGACTATACGCACTTTTGTTGGCAGGATGATGTCTCTGCTTTTTAGTATGCTGTCTAGATTTGTCATAGTTTTCCTCCCCAGGAGCAAGCATCTTTTAATTTCTTGGCTGCAGTCCCCATTATATGTCATGGTATAAAACACAAAAACAGTCTCCTTCCAGCCAACTGTTTGCTGCTGGACAAATTGGGGGAAATGACGAGAAAGTACTATATACAGTAGGGTTTTCATATTCAAAATGAAATATTCCGGAGAGCCACCAGATGGTGCCAAGGAGCTAGTTTTCCACCTCTGTTGGCTGCCATCTAGTGGTGATCCAGATTTTTGCAGCCCAGATATGGCAGCTCTATTATACAAGCTTAATGATACTCCTACCAGAACGATACTCCTATCGTTCTTCCTGCAGCCTTCCCATAATTCCTTTCTAGATGTGTCAGACCACAAATCCCCTGCCCAACCTTTGAGAAAATGCAACTTCTACAAAATACTAGGTTACAAACCTACTTGACTGTGCCCATCAAAAATCAAGGGCATTTCCTGAAATAAAATTTTAACAAGCATCGCTATCCAAAACAAATAAACGGAGGCAGCATCTAAGGAATAGATTTACCAAGAAAAATGATTTCTCAGGCAACAGTGACTCAGCTTTTTCTGAGGGAAGCCAAATCCCTCTGCATGTTTTTTTTCCCCTCTTTTTCCTTTCCTTCCAATCAATCGAGTCTGTTTGATGTAACATTTCTGTTTGGCAAATTAAAGAGCTGTTTGAGGAGATCATTTCCAAATCGCTGGTATGCTATGGCAACATTGCCCAGGCTCTGTGGCTGAAATCTTAGCAAACAAGGGGGGGAGGAAGCATGGGAAAAATCTAGAGAGCGTTTGCAAGAAACGTGGAGAGAAGCATGCCTAACTCAGAACAGATCTTGTGCTCTACAATTCAGTCACATTATTTAAAAAGAAGTGCCTTTCTTTCTTTTTACAAACCAACTTTTAAATCTTTAGAGGGGGGGGGAATGTCTGCAGATAAAACCAGAATCAGCAGCGCTGAAGTGGTAGATATCTGTGAGGGTGAAGGATTTTGCACCCAGAGCCTCATGAATTGGAGAGTTAACATTTATTTGACGCTTTCCTAAGACTAGGCCAGGGGTAGGCAACCTTGGCTCTTTTATGACTCGTGGACTTCAACTCCCAGAATTCCTGAGCCAGCCATGCTGAGGGGAAAAGGAGAGGTTTCCAAGCTGAGCCATGCTGGCTCAGGAATTCTGGGAGTTGAAGTCCACGAGTCATCAAAGAGCCAAGGTTGCCTACCCCTGAACTAGGCACTACTTTAAAAAAAAATCTAATAATTTTAACCATCTGAGGAATTCTGGGAGTTGAAGTCCACACACCTGAATAGATGACTGGAAACCAGTGATCTAGACCAGAGTTTCTCAACCTTAGCAACTTTAAGATGTCTGGACTTCAATTCCCAGAATTCCCCAAGCTGGCTGGGGAATCCTGGGAGTTAAAATCCAGATATGTTAAAGTTGTCAAGGCTGAGAAATACCGATCTAGACTAAAGCATTCTAGAAGTTGATATAGCAATAGCACTTAGACTTATATACCGCTTCATAGGGCTTTACAGCCCTCTCTAAGCAGTTGACAGAGTCAGCATGTTGCCCCCAGCAATCTGGGTCCTCATTTTACACTTTATTTATATAAATTTATAAATAAATAAATACACAAGTAAATAAATTTGCTATACCAAGGAGTTGAGGTGATTTATTTTGATTGATTCATTCATTCGTTTGTTTGTTTGTTTGTTCATTTATTCATTCATAATTCATTATTTATTTATTTATTTATTATTTATTTATTTATTACTCATTATTCAGTCCCCTGGACTGCAAGGCGATCAAACCGGTCAGTCCTAGAGGAGATCAACCCTGACTACTCTTTAGAAGGTCAGATCCTGAAGTTGAAACTCAAATACTTTGGCCACCTAATGAGAAGGAAGGACTCACTGGAGAAGGGCCTAATGCTGGGAAAGATTGAGGGCAACAGAAGAAGGGGACGACAGAGAATGAGGTGGCTGGATGGAGTCACTGAAGCAGTAAGCGTGAGCTTACATGGACTCCAGAAGATGGTAGAGGCCAGGAAGACCTGGAGGAACATTGTCCATGGGGTCACGATGGGTCGGACATAACTTCACAACTAACAACAACAACACATTCATTCATTCGTCTCATTTTTGTACTGCCCAGTGACTCTTTATTTAAGAGTCTTTATAAGGGAGACATTCACACCCTACTACCGACATGTTGAACTCTTGTAATCTGTAAAAGTGGCAAGATGGTTCTCCTAATCGTGGACTAAGATTCCGGGTAATTCATACTCCTGAACTTGACCGACACAACCCAGATTCCTTTGAATCTCTTTGCCTTAAGGAAGAATAGGTTTTCTTTTCATTTGGCTAGCTGTTTGCATGGGCAATTTAGAAAGCTCTTGTTCTGTCTTTCGTAGGCCAGAGGCTTCTTTAAATGAAAAGTTTTTCCACACTCCTCTTCCCCACCCCCTGCCAAAATCCAGAATCTTTCTTTGAAAAAAAAAAAGCAGCTAGCTGTAGGGAACAAACTGTTCTAGCAAGCAAGCTGCAGTTTTAAAAGATTCAAGGAAATGCTTTCCTTGCATTGTGCCCTAAAAGTCTGGCCAGCACCCAGCCTCCTGTCCTAAATGGAAAAAATCAGACTGTGCTGCCTTGCTTTGCTACCATGACATAAAATGCTGAAGGCGGGGGAGAGGGCAAAGAGAGGGGAAAAAAACATGTCAACCTGCCCCGGAAGAACGAATTTCGGCCCGCTCTCCTTAAACAGGAAGATGTAAATCACACTCTGCCATCTGTTCGTTGCTTTAGCTGTGTTTCTGAGGAGCACCACAGAAGTCAGATTAAAAAATATGAGCTAAGCCAATTTAGCTGGCATATCACTGTAGAAGCATCTCTCCCCAGATACATGGCAGCCAGACAGCCTTCCCAGAGGACCAAGCACCACATTCTGCAGTCCAGTGATAGGTAGGCGGGTATCAGGTGCGAAAGACCAGGTCCATCCATGAAGGTTCGATTAAACTGATTTATTGCTATGCACAAGAATCTAAAATCAACTAAAAGTCAGCTTAGAGTTAGAGAAGGGTCCACAGAACTCAAGGGAGGATGGATGTAGTTCACTTGTGGCTATGTAGGGATTCTAGGCTGATCCCTCTTTTGACACCAGCCCCAGCTTCTGCTATTCCTTCTCCTGGAATGGACCGTGCTGTGAACTCTCCATTACATTCTTTACACTTCATAATTGCTCTAGTACAGGGGTGAGGAACCTTGGCTCTTTTATGACTCGTGGACTTCAACTCCCAGAATTCCCGAGCCAGCATGGCTCCGCTTGGAAACCTCTCCCTTTCCCCTCAGCATGGCTGGCTCAGGAATTCTGGGAGTTGAAGTCCACGAGTCATAAAAGAGCCAAGGTTGCCTACCCCTGCTCTAGTGTTATCATTCCTCTGCCTGGTTCTTCTTTGCCAGATCAATGTCTTTGGGTGAAAGGTTCTGTGATATGATTCTTCCCATTTTCCTTTCCTTCTCTTCATTCACTGATTGACATTTATTCACATTTATTCAGTGTGGTTAGTAAGAAGACACAGAATGTGATTGATTGATCGGATTGATTATGCACCATCAAGTTAGTGGCAATTCTTAGCAATTGCACAGATAAATTTTCTCTAAGATGATCTATCCCCAGCCTGGTCCTTTGGGGTTTCCAATGGTGGCCCCATCACCAATGTAACTGAATCTACACACTTTTGCTGCTGCTTCTCTTCTTCTCTTTCCTTCCAACTTTTCCATCATTAGAGTCTTCTCCATAAAGCTGGGTCTTCACATAATGTGCCTGAAGTAGAATAATTTGAGCCTTGTTATTTGAACCTCTGGATCGATTGGCTCTAGGGCAAGTTGAGGACTATCTATAGTAGGCAACCTTGATGCCAATTTTGGAAGCCCTGATATAAGGAATTCCAAGAATTGCCACCCCATCAATAAATAAATAGTGAGCAAGAGAGAGAGAGAGATCTGATAACTTTTTTCACCTTGGAATTGCAAGTGGTCCATTATTTTTAAAGGATATCTATAGCTACAAAAGAAAAGAATTGAGGCCTTTGAACTATGATGCTGGAGAAGACTCCTGCGAGTCCCCTGGACTGCAAGGCGATCAAAC
>NW_015387061.1:5414-21010 GCF_001527695.2 Protobothrops mucrosquamatus | reverse complement strand
GGCTCAAGAGTTACCCTTTGTGTTTTGTTTATGAGGGTAAACAAAACTCATATAAGGTCAACATTGTTCACTTTTGTGAAAAAAAGATTTTTCTGAGAAGATGGGTGGATCCTGGGTTTTTTGATGCCCTTGTTTCTTAGAGAACCTTAAGCCATGCAATATTTCCAAAACTCAGCAGCTTGGATTACATCATCATTATTATTATCATCATCATCAGAGTTGGAAGGGACCTTGGAGGTCTTCTAGCCTCTATTCAAGTAGGAAACCCTATACCATTTCAGACAAATGGCTGTCCAGTCTCTTCTTAAAAGTACCAATACTGAAATGGTAAAACAATGCTGCTATTGTCACTCAAAGCCGCCAAAGCAGCCTTCAAAATTTTTAAATAGAAGTCTATAAAGAATATCCATAATATAAAGCAGAAGAAAAACCAAAGTGAAAGAGAATTGAAAACAGAGCGCTAACCTCAGCAGAATTCAGAGAAGGAACAAATATAAGCTGCCACATTGGAAGAAGGAGACTCTCGGACATTGTAAACATGATTTTGAAGATAAGATTACCAATGACAGCCAAGTCTCCTTGAACCATGAAGAGGAAAGAGTTTTTTTAAGTTGGTTAATGGTCATTTCCTACTAGAGACAGAACTAATCCGCCAATATGGGTTCTTGTAGCATTGAAAGTCTTTAGCAGAGGATCTCAGTTCTGCTAAAACAGGGATCTTCAAACTTGGGCCTTTTATGACTTGTGGACTTCAACTGCCTGGCTGAGGAATTCTAGGAGTTGAAGTCCATAAGTCAAAAAAGGGCCAAGTTTGAAGACCTCTGGGCTAAGGGAACTAGGTATGTTTAGCCCAGGGGTCTTCAAACTTGGCCCTTTTATGACTTGTGGACTTCAACTCTCAGAATTCCTCAGCCAGGCACGCTGGCTGAGGAATTCTGGGAGTTTATTTATTTATTTATTTATTTATTTATTAAATTTATATACCGCCCTATCTCCCTTGCGGGACTCAGGGCGGTGAACAGGCGATACTAAAAACCACAATAATAAATAAATAGTTTGTTTTAAAATCGAATTAAATAACAGGCCTGTTCTAAAAACACACCCGTAAAAAAAACCCCCACTGAAACATAATCAAACTACGCCAGGCCGGCCGCACGGAATAGATGGGCCTTCAGGGCTTGGCGAAAAAGGCGCAGGTCCGCAACTGTACGTAGGTCGGGGGGTAGGTCATTCCAGAGGGCAGGAGCTGCCACAGAGAAGGCTCTCCCCCTGGGGGTCGCCAGCCGGCATTGTCTGGCCGACGGCACCCTAAGGAGGCCCTCTCTGTGGGAGCGGACTGATCGAAGGGAGCTGTTTGGTAGGAGGCGGTCATGCAGTTGAAGTCCACAAGTCATAAAAGGGCCAAGTTTGAAGACTCCTGTGCTAAAACAATATCTCTCCATGCTGATGATGAACCGATTGTGAGTTGTCTTCCCAACTTGGAGAGAAAAATCCTGCTATACCAGACTTCCATTCTATATCTGCTTTTCCTGTCACCGAAGAACAAGGTAGCTGTTAGAAGTAGTTGGCTTAATACACAGTTTCTCACCCTTGGCAGCTTTAAGATATGTGGACTTCAATCCCAGCATTCCTCAGCCAGGATCATTTCCAGCCATCAAAGCCATCAGGCTAGAAACCAGGTGACTGTGAGTTCTAGTCCTGCCTTGGGCGTGAAGCCAGCTGGGTGACTTTGGGCCAGTTACTTTCTCTCAGCCCTAAGAAGAAGGCAAACCACTTCTGAATTCTTATCAAGAAACCTGTAGGGACCTGTTGCCAGGAGTCAACACAACATTCTGAACTAAGCCATTGGACCAAATAGTGAAAATCAAATCAAACCAATTCTGAAGCGCAACAGATTTTTATTCCTGTGTACAGAAAGCCCCCTTAGAACATAGAATAGCAGAGTTGGAAGGGACCTTGGAGGTCTTCTAGCCCAACCCCTTGCCTCGGCAGGAGACCCTATACCATTCTGGACAAATGGTTGTCCAATCTCTTTTTTAAAGCCTCCAGTGATGGGGTACCCACAACTTCTGAAGGCAAAGTATTCTATTGGTTAATTGTTCTCACCGTTAGGAAATTTCTCCTTAGTCTTAGGTTGCTTCTGTCCTTGATTTCCAGCCATTGTTTCTTGTCCTGTCTTCAGGTGCTTTGGAAAAATAGGTTGACCCCCTCATTTTCGTAGGAGCGCCTCAAATATTAGAACACTGTTATCATGTCTTCCCTAGTCCTTCTTTTTATTAGACTAAACATACCCAATTTCTGCAATCGTTCTTCATAAGGTTTAGCCTCTCAGCCTTGTTGCCCTTCTCTGTACTCCTTCCAATGTCTCAACATCTTTTTTTTTTTTTTTTTTGTATTGTGGTGACCAAAATTGGATGCCATACAGTATTCCACCTGTGGTCTTACTAAGGCTTTGTAAAGCAGTACTAATACTTCCAACCTTTATTGAATCAAACAGATAGAATCAATTTGATTTATTGAGCCAGGCTGGCTATCTCCAAACTGTGGTTTCAATCCACCTGTGAATCTAAACTGAACCTTTAATGGTTTCCACTTGCCTGTTAGCAACTCCTGGTGTTAATTTTGCAAATTTGTAAAATAATAATAATAATAACAACAATAACAACAACAACAACAACAACAACAACAATAATAATAATAATAATAATAATAATAATAATAATAATAATAATAATAATAATAATAATAATAATAATAGTAAAGTTGGAAGGGACCTTGAAGGTCATCTAGTCCAACCCCCTGCTCAGGCAGGAAACCCTATACCATTTCGGAAAAATGGCTGTCCAGTCTCTTCTTAAAAACTTCCAATGTTGGAGCATTCACCGCTTCTGGAGGCAGGTTGTTCCACTGGTTAATTGTTCTCACTGTCAGGAAGTTTCTCCTTAGTTCTAGATTGCTTCTCTCCTTGATTAGTTTCCACCCATTGCTTCTTGTCCTGCCTTCAGGCGCTTTGGTCAGCCTTTGGGAGAAAACGGTAAGTTGGTGGAACTAGGAAACCAAACTTCCTTTCTGCCTTTTGCTTCTTCTCTGCTGCTGAAGCAGCAGCTCTCCAAAGCCCCTCCATCAGTGGATTTTGCCAGGAGTGGAATGAACTTGTCATCCATCACTGTGTGCTGGATTACTAAAGTGACTCATGGTTTTAAACAGAGCTGGAGAATTCATCCATCAGGCCGATTTTCCTGCCTCTGACGACTGACAAAGAAGGATGCTGCGAAATAAAATAAATAAATAAATAAGGCCGTCAAACTTTTGATGTATGTATCTCACCGGGTGAATGTAGCATATCTTTCAAAAGCCAGAGGCCCAGGGCAAGGCAGCAAATGCGAGTCTGTCAACATTATTAGACATATTAAGGTAGAGTGGAGAGCTGGAGAGACAAGACCAAGTCCTGTTTGCAGATGACATCCCAGCTAAGAATGGACCGCTTTCTCTTAGATCAAGTATTTCTTTTCAAGGCTCATAATTACATAGACCCAGACAGTATTTTTTTTTAATCCTGCCTTTATTATTTTTTATAAATAACTCAAGGCAGAGGGTATGTCTAATACTCCTTTCTCCTATTCTTCCCATCACAGCAACCTTGTATGGTGGGTTAGGCTGAAAGAGAGTGACTGGTCACCCAGCCAGCTTTCATGCCTAAGGTGGGATTAGAACTCACAGTCTCCTGGTGATTGACCCAAAGTCACCCAGCTGGCTTTAATGCCTAAGGCGGGACTAGAATTCACCATCTCCTGGTGATTGGCCCAAAGTCATCCAGTCGCTTTCATGCCTAAGGTGGGATTAGAATTTACAGTCTCTTAGTGATTGACCCAAAGTCACCCAGCTGGCTTTAATGTTTAAGGCAAGACTAGAATTCACCATCTCCTGGTGATAGGCCCAAAGTCACCCAGGAGGCTTTCATGCCCAAGGAAAGACTAGAATTCACCATCTCCTGTTTTCTAGTCTGGTGCCTTAACCACTACATCAAACTGCCTTTCATACATATTGTGTTAATTCAGGGTCATAGTCACTTGAGTGTTCTAGTGATGTCTTATGGTAGTTCCTGTTCTCTAAGGTTGTGCCTCATTCTGTGGTTCATATAGATAATAAATCTCTGCCTCTTTTTTTGTCAGTCTTTTATTAACATTGTTCTAGTGTAGCCTAACCTTGGATGCTCTCACAGGAGGGATTAGAAGTTAAAAATCTGAGTCAGGAGTTGTGGCTGTGCGCATGGACATTAAGCCTTTCTACCATCCATCTTGCACATACTGCTCCACGTTTTGTACAGTCGTGTTCACCATCATCCTCTTGACTTTGATCATCCATCAAAAGTGGGGTGGTTGCAGAATAAATACATCACACTACGGCATTACAGGCCCATTGCAAGAAATCATAAATCATAGGCAACAGTTTTGGAAATCAAGAAAATAGGGGCATAAATAATCAGTCTCTCTGAATTTAGGCATATTGCAGTTAGAGGGGAAGGAGAAGGGCTATGCTCTAGGCCAGTGATGGCGAACCTTTTAGAGACTGAAACTGCAACCCAAAACCCACTTATGCATCGTCCGGTCTCGGGTGGGTGTGGCCCATTGGGTGGGCGTGGCTGCAGTGGTAACAGCAGACTGGGTGGGACTAAAAAGTTCAATCAATCAATTCCAACTTTACAAGATCTTTTTTTTTTCCCCGCAAGAAGTTGAAATTGACTGATTGATTGAACCTTTTTTGTGTGTGTGTACACGGCGGCAGAGGCCTAAAGCGAAAAGTTTTATAAAACCCAGCTAAAGGCCTAGGACTGGGGCGACGGCACGCGTGCCCACAGAGAGGGCTCTGAGTGCCACCTCTGGCACCCGTGCCATAGGTTTGCCACCACTGCTCTAGGCTAGAATATCCAATGCTGGATTAATCTCTGTCACCAATTTTCACAGTTTACATTTAAAGCATACATCTGCCAGCCAAACAACATTTTAGCTTCAGTTTTCTTGCCCTTTGCCTGAAACACTAAATAAACACAGCAGTTCTTTCACTAAGACAGCAGTTTCCCAGCCTCAGCATTGCTAATGAGTCCAATCACTACGTCTCAGATAATTTAATTTTATCACAAGATTGGTGGCTGGTTGTTTGCCGTGCATAAAAGTGCCCTCTGTGTGAACCATAAAATGATATTATTTGTGTTCTTCTTTGCATTCTCCCCATTTTTAAATTTTTCACTGTTGATGCAGATGCCTGAATGAATGCATTGCCCAGAGCCGGAATAACTGCAATTGTGGATTTTTCTCAATGTTAAATTTTATTGTTTCTGATGTAGCTTCAAGCAGAACATTAAACTGACTGAATATCCCTTCGGTCTTTTATGCTAAATAAAATGCATCTCTTGTTTAGCACTTTCAAGAGATACTAGGACCAATGACCATGGTTGATCTTGAAGAAAAGCTAAGCAGGGTGTAGAGATTCTCCTCAAGAGCTTCAATGGCCAAGAATATACTGGAATATACTGGAATCTTGTCTCTCCAATCCGGATGTTCCTTGTGGAACTTCAGTTGGTCTTGAAATGTTCAACAAATTGTTATGAAATAACAACAACAACAATAATAATAATAATAATAAAGTTGGAAGGGACCTCGGAGGTCATCTAGTCCAACCTCCTGCTCAGGCAGGAACTTTACACCATTTCGGACAAATGGCTGTCCAGTCTCTTCTTAAAAACTTCCAGTGTTGGAGCATTCACCGCTTCTGGAGGCAGGTTGTTCCACTGGTTAATTGTTCTGACTGTCAGGAAGTTTCTCCTTAGTTCTAGGTTGCTTCTCTCCTTGGTTAGTTTCCATCCGTTGCTTCTCGTCCTGCCTTCAGGCCCCTTGGAGAATAGCTTGACTCCCTCTTCTTTGTGGCAGCCCCTGAGATATTGGAACACTGCTATCATGTCCCCCCTCGTCCTTCTCTTCATTAAACTAGACATACACAATTCCAGCAACCGTTCCTTATATGTTTTAGCCTCCAGTCCCCTAATCATCTTTGTTGCTCTTCTCTGTATTCTTTCTAGAGTCTCAGCATCTTTTTTACATCGCGGTGACCAAAACTGGATGCAGTATTCCAAGTGTGGCCTTACCAAGGCATTGTAAAGTGGTATTAATACTTCATGTGATCTTGATTCTATCCCTCTGTTAATGCAGCCCAGCACTGTGTTGGCTTTTTCACTTGCCTTTGGGAGGAAGTTCTGGGGGTGTATCATGGACCTAAACTGAAGGTATAATAAAACCCATTGTTTCTGCCCAGAGATTTTCATCCCTTCAGATGCAGAAAACCTCAATAATCAGAGAGTCTCAAGGACACGTCACTCCTTCATAGCCAAGCGACCGTGTGGCGCAACTAGTAATTTGTTCTCTGAGACATCCCACAGGCTATCATTACAAGATGAGGAAGGGAGATCATTGCTGAAGGATGAGGACAGCCAAGGACTAAATGGAGCAGCCCACACGGTGGAAAGACCAGTTGGGAACAGACCCAAACCACCAAGCGTGAGAAAAGAACAGGCAAAACGTTATGATTAATGTGGCAACTGGTTCTAAGTAAATTACAGCCAATATTTTGCCTCATCTTCCTCATGTTTTTTTTTATATATAAAAGGGGGAGCACAATTGTGCCAAGACATGCCACCACAGAATCTGTGCATGCTGAGCTCCAGAAGGTACAGACGCCTCTGTGTAGCCAGCTGCATCAAACACAACATACAACTGCACAGCAGCACTGGGGCTTAATAAAATGGGAGGAAAGAAAGGCAGCAGGGCTGGGAAGATATAAAATCTAATGGAGGAAAGTGGAGGTTGAACTGAGATGGCCTGAATCCCTGCGTGGATTCTAAAAAAAGGGTGTGTTTTTTTCCTATTTGTATTAATTGTTCAGTTGTTCTCCAGATTCCCTATGCCAGGAAAACAGAGGAGTCACGAGATCCCCTTTTGCAGTCTTCTGACAAGCAAAGTCAAGAGGGAAGCCAGATTCACTTAACAACCATGTTACTAACTTAACAATTACAGTGATTCACTTAACAACTGAGCAAGAAAGTCGTAAAAGGGGAGTAAAAAAGTGAGATAACAGATGATGTCTCTGCTTTTTAATATGCTGTCTAGGTTTGCCATAGCTTTCCTCCCGAGGAACAAACCTTAAGTTAAAATATAAACCCTATGTCAACGCTGCTAACATCGGATGTAACAGATGGAGATGCAACCATTTTCTTCTTATGTTTTACTCTTAGAGTTAGAGTTAGAGTTAGAGTTAGAGTTAGAGTTAGAGTTAGAGTTAGAGTTAGAGTTAGAGTTAGAGTTAGAGTTAGAGTTAGAGTTAGATGATGCTGGGGGGAGGAATGTGCATGAGAGTTTAGCTAGACATAACAATACTGAACCTAGTGTGTGAACCAAGGTTATTGAAATAAGAGATGATAAGAATTGGCAGGCTGGAGAACTGGAGGGAAAGCCTGTATTTCAAACTAATTGGAGAATGTGATTTATGACTGTTAATTGGAACAGGGAAATGTGCTTTGATGCTATGTGCTCAGGGGAGGGGAATCCAGTTTTTGGCTTCGACCGTATTAGTGCCGATGCTATGCTTCTCAAATAAAGATTCTTTAAGGTAAACAATGCCTCGAAGTTCTTTGAAGAGTTTCATCTATCGAAACCATGAAACCCTATACGTAAGAAAGCCCCAATTTGAGATGTGGCACAAATCCAGGTAGGAAATGAGAATCCGAGAATGCTTTCCCATTAGAATTCAATTCTACATCATATTTGCTTTTTCGATGCATTTTTTTTTCCTGGACATTGAAGCATAACCTCACCAAAATAGGTAGCCCTTACTCAAAAGTGGTGTGTGTATGTGAGCGTGTGTGTGTGTGTGTGTGTGTGTGTGAGTGTGCCAACAGCTGCATGATGACAGACATGTGGGCAAAAGAGTATTTTCAATTTACTAGATGTCCCAAAAGAGTTAGCTATCCCTTGCCTTTTTCTTAATTCCTATCTATGTAAGCAGCAAAACCCACACAATCCCTTTTCTTTTCTGCAATTTTATTTATTTATTTGATTTCCCCACCCCCACCCCCCGTCTTTATTACTTTAGAAGTAACTCAAGGCAACAAACATACCTGATAATCCTTCCTTCTTCTGTTTTTCTTACAATGACAACCCTGTGGGGTAGGTTGAGCTGAGACAAAGAGAGAGTGACTGATCCAAAGTCACCTAGCAGCTTTCATGTCTAAGGTGGAACTAGAATTCACCGTCTCCTGGTGATTGGCCCAAAGTCACCCAGCTGGCTTTCTAGCCTAAGGTTGGACTAGAACTCACTGTCTCCTGGTGATTGGCTCAAAGTCATCCAGCCAGATTCCATGCCTAAAACAGGACTAGAACTCACAGTCGCCTGGTTTCTAGCTTAGTGCCTTAACTGCTATCCCAAACATCCCCTTTATGTGGGTATAATGAGTGAGAATGAATTCCAAATTCAGTTTTATCTGCTTTATTTGGGGAAGGGGGATAACCCCCTCCCCCAGCCAAAACATCCAAACTGGGAGCTGTTTCACCTCCTTGATCACTGCAATTCCCCATCTGAACACCTCTCCAAATAGTGTACTAAGAGTATTATTATTTTTTTGTCCATGTGACTCAGCCTAGAGAGATGCAGAAGGCTTATCCTAGCCCAGGGGTAGGCAACCTTGGCTCTTTTATGACTCGTGGACTTCAACTCCCAGAATTCCTGAGTCAGCCATGCTGAGGGGAAAGGGAGAGGTTTCCAAGCTGAGCCATGCTGGCTCAGGAATTCTGGGAGTTGAAGTCCATGAGTCATAAAAGAACCAAAGTTGCCTACCTGTCCTAGCCACTGCTGCAAGAATTGTTTGTCGGGAAGCGACAAAACTGGAGTTTGCAGACTTTTAGAGGCAAGAAGCAAAGCCACAGGGATTTGGCTGATGACTGCTCGACCTATAATCAGAATCTCCCATAGTTTAAAATAGGGGGTCTTCAAACTTGTCCCTTTTATGACTTGTGGACTTCAACTCCCAGAATTCCTCAGCCAGGCGTGCCTGGCTGAGGAATTCTGGGAGTTGAAGTCCACAAGTCATAAAAGGGACAAGTTTGAAGACCTCCCCTGGTTTAAAAGCACACACTGAAATTAAGGCCTTCCTGGGGTCCTGAAATCCAATCAGATCTTGGAGTTGGCTGAATCCCCCTCCCTCTCACTCCCCCCCCAAAAAAAAGATATTTCCACAAGATAGTTTTATGGTGTAGCTTGTTTTTACTTTAAGGAGTTGGAGGCAAAAAAAGAGTCTAAGGAAAACCTAGCCAGACGTAACCCCACTCACCCCCTTTTAAAACATAATAATAACAAAGTGACTGGAGGATCTCTTCCAACTTCTTAATGGGTGGAAAACAAATATTTGCTGCTCTTTGCTTCTTGCTCAGATGTCTTCTGTTAGTGATAGCTCTGTTGGCATAGTAGTGGCATTTTTAATGCAAATTTTATCCTTCATCAAAACCAGTCATTAATCACACCCCTTCACTCTGCTGATTAAAATTTACTCTCCAATGTGCCACGAAAGCAACCGTTATAAAACAGTTGTATTTTATATTTTTTTAGCAGCTCAGATTGAGTAACTTGGATGTTGCCTGCTTGTTCAGTAACATAACAGAATAACAGAGTTGGAAAGGACCTTGGAGGACATCTAGTCCAACCCCCTGCTCTCACAGGAGACCTATGATATTTCTTATAAATGGATATCCAGTCTCTTCTTAAAAGCCTCAAGTGATGAGGCACCCACGACCTCCGAAGACTATTTGTTCCACTGGTTAATTGTTCTGATTTTTAGAATTTTCTCCTTAGTTCTAGGTTGTTTCTTTCCTTGATTAGTTTCTATCCATTGTTTCTTGTTCTGCCTTCAGGTGCTTTGGAGAACAGGTTGACCCCCCTCTTCTTTGTGACAAGCCCTGAGATATTGGAATACTGCTATCATGTCACCCCTGCTCTTCCTTTTTCACTAGACTAGGTATACCCAGTTCCTGCAATAATTTTTTTTTAACCTTTATTGTCATTTTTTTTTTTACTGTGGGCACATTGGCACACATTAAAAACAAAATTTTATTGCTCTCAAAAGTGTACACATACATAACCAACATTTAAACATACTATATACAACATATGTATAGACCTACACCCTTCCATATAAATAACATATAAATATTAATCATTGTCCATCTTGAATACATAGCGCAGACATGTCAAACACAAGGCCCGGGGGCCGGATGCAGCCCGCGAAGTGGTTTTATGTGGCCCGTGAAGCCATCCTGGAAACAGTGAGGGAACGGCCCCTGCTGCCTTGGCCCTGGCCCAGGCCGGCCGGGAGCCAATGTACAATTTTGTGGTGGCCATCTATGCTAAAACCCATTCAGTCTTAGCTCCGCAAGGCCGTCTGGAAACAGCGAGGAACCAGCCCCTGCCTCGTTGGCCCCGGCCCCTGAGTGCATGCTGGGGAGGTGTCACCCTTTGTGAGGAATGAAGAAATGCACCATGCCTTGGCGCTTGCCCCGGTCCCACCCCCTTCTGCCAGAGACCCTCAGATCTGTCCCACTCCTGCCCAGGCCCCCACAGGCACCCTTGACGCGAATGATGTAGGGCTGGCCACGCCCACCCAGTAGGCCACACCCACTCCATCCATGCCCACCCAGTAGGCCGCACCCACCCAGTAGGCCGCACCCACCTGGCCCCCCAAGGGCAACCACAATGCTGATACAGCCCTCAATGAAATTTAGTTTGACACCCCTGACATAGCGGAAAGTTCTTTGTATGTTTTCGCTTCTAGGCCCCTAATTGTTTGTGTTGCTCTTCTCTAAACTCTTTCCAAAATTTCAACATTTTTTTTTGTATTGTGGTGACCAAAACTGGATGCAATATTGTAAGTGTGGTCTTACTAAGGCTTTGTAAAACGGTACTAATACTTCACATGATCTTGATTCAATCCCTCTGTTAATGAAACCTAGGATTACATTGGCTTTTTTGGCTGCTGCCACACACTGTGGGCTCAGGTTTCAGTCAGCAGATATAAGAGTCATATGTTTCAGCCAGCAGATGCAAGAACTTTTTGGGACTACACAAAAGAGAATTAAGGATCATCTGGACTGCAGGTGTGGTCTCTTCATCCCTAACAGAACCCAATGTAGAGAATGCATATTTAGTTTACGCTACCCAAATATAACACCAAGATTGTTTTCTTTGTAGCAAGGAGTGGAAAAGATTCTTGCTATGAAAAACACTGATGCTGTGCCACTGGAATTCAATTTGGATGTTTTACACAAACAATGTTTTTGTTATTGTAGAATCTGCAATCTCTTGGCAAAAGCTGTTACTGTCATTCTTTCTCCCGCCACGTTGGAGAAAAATGGGAACTGGGTAGACTTAAGAGATGATAATTGAAAAAATGGAATAAAACATTGCAAAGAAAAAGACAAGGAAGAAAAAAAAAACATTGGTCATATTAATGTTTTATATCTTTCTTTCTTTTTAAAAAAAGGGGAGAATTATGAGAAAACAATGGAAAGATATAACAATCCCCACAATGGAAGAATGGATGGAAAAATTGATGAAATTAATTGCTTTAATTAAAGAACATATCCAGTTTTGTTTCTACTTGGAATCACTTGTGGACTTTGTGTTCTAGACAGAAAATAAAATAAAATTCTGACTTTGGGATTTGCTGATTAGATGCGTTTGTTGTTATAGAAATGGCTAGCATGTACTAAGTATATAAATGTAAACAGCTGACACTGTATTTCATTATTTTTATTCTACTGCACTGAAAAAAAGTGGGAACTTAATGCTTTTTATTTCTTTTTTTCTCTTATTCTACCTTTCTCTTCCCTTCTCTTTTCCCTCCTCCATTTCCCTCATTACCTTTGTTTTATTTGTATTTGATATTATGATAATATCAATTGTTTGTTTATTCGCATCACAATTAAGGCATACTAAATGACATAAAATATAAAATGCGAGGGTAAAATATGTACAAATTAAACAGATCTTGCCCCGAAACTAGCAACATTAATTGCATTCTGTCGCGCTGCCATGAGGTCCTCAAGTGTACACTGATCGAGACATAAAAGGCAGGTACACATACTGCACAGTATGTTTTGTTGTCTGCAGGTCACCACAATCACAAAGAGCAGAAGCCACCAGATAGTCCCATTTGTTCAGAGTGTCTCTGGATCTTGATGTACCTGTGCACAGTCTATTCAACAATTTCCATACTTCCCAGCTTTTGTCAGACCCAGGTACCAGTTCCTCCATCGTTGGTTCCACCCAGTGTTGGTTCTTTGTAGCTTTCCATTGGTCCTCTCTTCTTTCAAATTCTTCAAAGCCTTCTGTCGATTTAAGGAAGCTTTTCCTGGATTTTATACTCTGCTGAGCTGGTTGTAGGCCATAGAGAGGGTGTTGTCTAGATATTATTTGAGTCTCTCTCTCTCTCTCTCTCTCTCTCTCTCTCTCTCTCTCTCTCTCTCTCTCTCTCTCTCTCTCTCTCTCTCTCTCCCTCTCTCTCTGCTACTTCTCTACGAAGAGTAGACAGGGCAATGTTGGCTAGCTGGTAGAACTAATCCAGCAGATAGGTTTAAGGCATCCGGTCATAATTATGCTAGCTTCATTCAGAGAAATATCTACTTTCCCGGCATATCCTGATTTATACAATATCAATAAAAATTGTCTATATATTTATATCATCTATATCTATATCTGTATTTATGTCATCTATATCTATATATCATCTATATCTATATCCATATCATCTATGTATCCATATCATCTATATCTATATCCATATCATCTATATCTATATCCATATCATCTATGTCTATATCTGTATCATCTATATCTATATCTGTATCTATATATCATCTATATATCATCTATATTTCTATCTCTATATCAACTTTTCCTCTGTGTGTGTATATGTCATATTTGTCAAAACTATATCTATATATAGATACAGATATAGATATATATAAAGTATATATGCAAAATCACCTATCTATCCATTTATCTAAGGAAATAAGTTTACTTACCATATTTTAAAACTATCTATCTATCTATCTCTATCTCTATCTCTACATCTACATCTACATCTATGCATTTATCTAGGGGATGAGTTTACTTACCATATTTGTCATGGATTCACACAGAGATTAGGAAATCAGTGCTGGCTAATTGGAAAATAATTCCAAGAACCAAAAAGCAATTTTGGTTCTAAGTGCTTAGATCAATGAAGGAAGATAAACCGATACTTTATTTGAAACAAATGCTCCACGGTGTCCCATTAACTTTAATTCATTGAATTTTACATGGGGAATGAAATGCTTTCCAATTAACAAACTTGCTTGCTTGAAATTAAGACCTAAGCATTCACAGGAGGATACATCAAGAAGGTGTCAACATATTTTCTATTAAGAAAGGAGCAGGTCTTGGAGGGGGGTGTTGATTCTGTTTTGTAACTAATAAAGTGAGCAATCAAACTGCAGTTTCTTTCATCTTCCTTCTTGAGGTTTTCATGATCTATTTCCACATGTTGTTTAGATTAGTCTGGTCATTGTCTTAGCCCATTAAATCTTAATATGGTCGATCAGTCTATGTATAACATTTAAACATCCACATTATGTTGAATTAACTCAGATGTCACATTTGATGGGTGTGTGAACCTAAGCCAGGAGCCCTTTTCCACAATACAAGGCCTATATACAGCTTTGATAATGGCCAATGTCTACAGGTCATCTTTCTGTGTGGGATCCTTGGTCTCTCTGAGCCTGGTTGTTTCCTTGCAAATAATAATAATAATAATAATAATAATAATAATAATAATAATAATAATAATAATAATAATAATAATAATAATAATAATAATAATAATAAGAAGAAGAAGAAGAAGAAGAAGAAGAAGAAGAAGAAGAAGAAGAAGAAGAAGAAGAAGAAGAAGAAGAAGAAGAAGAAGAAGAAGAAGAAGAAGAAGAAGAAGAAGAAGAAGAAGGAGAAGGAGAAGGAGAAGGAGAAGGAGAAGGAGAAGGAGAAGGAGAAGGAGAAGGAGAAGAAGAAGGAGAAGAAGAAGAAGAAGAAGAAGAAGAAGAAGAAGAAGAAGAAGAAGAAGAAGAAGAAGAAGAAGAAGAAGAAGATGATGATGATGATGATGATGATGATGTAAGGGACCTTGGAGGTCATCTAGTCCAACCCCTTGCTCAGGCAGGAAACACCATACCAGGGGTAGACAACCTCTGCTCTTTTATGACTCATGGACTTCAACTCCCAGAATTCCTGAGTCAGCATAGCTGACTCAGAAATTCTAGGAGTTGAAGTCCATGAGTCATAAAAGAGCAGAGGTTGCCTAGCCCTGCCCGATACCATTTCAGACAAATGGCTGTCCAGTCTCTTCTTAAAAACTTCCAGTGTTGGAGCATTCACCGCTTCTGGAGGCAGGTTGTTCCACTGGTTAATTGTTCTAACTGTCAGGAAGTTTCTCCTTAGTTCTAGGTTGCTTCTCTTCTTGGTTAGTTTCCATCCGTTGCTTCTTGTCCTGCCTTCAGGCGCTTTGGAAAATAGCTTGACTCCCTCTTCTTTGTGGCAGCCCCTGAAATATTGGAACACTACTATCATGTCCCCCCTCGTCCTTCTCTTCATTAGACTAGACATGTTTCATTACCTAGTAGATAACGTCATCAGTGCTATGATAATGTTGCCTAGTTGGGTAATGAAGCAAACCACCAAGCCCAGAAAGCACCAAGGACCCCACAGTGCAACCCTGAGCTACATATTTCCATCATTCATTTCCTTGCCTTCTTTTCTCACCTCTCATCAGCTACGGGAAAGTAGGGGTCCTCTTTTAACCGTGCCCTCCCCCCAGGCAGCCAATGAAATGGCTTGTTTTGATTCATGACTTACATGATAATGAATAATTTAGCTTTTATGCTCCCAAGAGACTCTTTGGTGTCTTCTCAGGCATAACCTCGTCTTGGAAGAGTCTTGGATCCTACCCGAGTGGGTCTCCAAACGTGGCCATTTTAAGACTTGTGGACTTCAACTCCCAGAATTCCCCAGCCTGGCTGGAGAATTCTGGGAGTTGAAGTCCACAAGCTTGAAAGTTGCACCATTTGGAGACCCCTAGTCTAAATCCCATCTTTGCAATCCCTGGTGAAAAGGGCAAAATTAATTTAAGGGAGTCCATTTTAGAAGGACCGGCAGGGAAGGCACGTGAGATCCTGAACACAGTGCTTTGTCCTTGAGGGAACCGAGTTGGCAAGATGTTTTGAGAATATTGAGAAGATTGCATTAGGGTTTTTTAAAAAGAAAAGCCAAAAACAATTGTATCAGCAGGGTACTCTAAAAGCATTTGTTTGTGAGTCCTTTGTCATTGCTCATACCGGATCACAATGTATAAATGGATGGACCATTTCAGTGAGTAGCCCCCAAGAATTGACAGCGATGTTAGGCTCTCTTGGAGGGCCTTTTTAGGCCCTCAAAGAGAGGTCACTCAGAATTCATGTCCTCCCCTCCAG
>NW_015387061.1:0-3770 GCF_001527695.2 Protobothrops mucrosquamatus | reverse complement strand
CCCCCCCCAACACACAAACACAACTTTTACAGTTCAAGAAACTAGAGAGTCCCTTCTGAGATTTTTGCCATACTACTTTCCTTCTATGGACTCAGCTGCTGTTTGCCTGATCTCTTTATAGTCTGGGGTTCTTCTACCCATCTCCCAAGGTCATTCCCTCATACAAGTACACCAGTGCAACAATATGCTTCAAGACTGTATGTGTGTGTGTGTCCTCCCTCCCTCCCTCCCTCTCTCCCTTCCTTTGCTTGGCATTTTAATTATGGGAAACAAATCAGGTTAATATTCCTTTAATTAACTGATTGATTCAATGAAAGTTTCATGGATGATTAACTGCTAATGGAATGCTCTATACTAGTCCATGAAAACATCAGGCATTATATATGTGTGTATGTGTATTTGAGGATGCTCCAAGACCTGTGGATGTTTCCTATGCAAGTAGATGTTCTGAGTCCAGATTTCTACTGGTTCCTGGTGTACAAGAGAGGGGAACACGCTGTCTGCCAGTCTGCATACAGCTGAAGTCCCTACACCAAGAAGATGCTGGATACTAGTCCAAGCAGGAAAAAAAATAGAGCTAAGAAATTATTGGAACTGAAAAGTAAAAAGGCCATCCTTGTTTATTCCAGAAAATTACTCAACTTTTCTGACACATACTAAATATATTTCTGCCGCTACTGCTGCTGCTATGGCAGTTGCTACTTTTTCAGCCCTGCCAAGAAGATATGATAAAATACTTCTTTTGCTTAAAGGGCAAACATAATTCATCAGCATATTTGGAAACAGCCCTTTAAAAAGCATTTATTTGTGTATCTTCGTGTGTATTGCCTGAAACTGCTGAAATCCCTTTGCTTTTTTTTTTTTTTTTTTTTTGCTCCTTGGGCCACTCTCTCCCCACCCTTTACTCCCCATTGCATATTAACTGTGATGTGGAATACACTTAGCATTTGCTGGATCTACACAATACTGTACATTGAGCCAGAAATGAACACAACAAGCTGACCTTGCATAACAAATTTAAGTTGCACATATTAAAACATGTGTATGGAGATTCTCGATCATGAAGGTCATGGTTGTCCCAAAGATGCTTTTCCAAAAGGCAACTGGACTTTCTTGTTTTGTTTTGTTTTTTCTTAAAACGTTTCACTTCTCATCCAAGAAGCTTCTTTGGTTCTGACTGAATGGTGGGGAATGGAAGGATTTATATTCTTTGCAGTCCTCTGATCATTAGTACTCTGATCATTAGTCCTCAGATCAGTCATTAGCTCTCTGAGAATCATTGAGGCCACTTGGGAGTTTATCTATATAAGGGGTCTTCAAACTTGACCTTTTATGACTTGTGGACTTCAACTCCCAGAATTCCTCAGCCAGGCTGAGGAATTCTGGGAGTTGAAGTCCACAAGTCATAAAAGGGCCAAGTTTGAAGACCCCTGATCTATATCCTCAGACTCACCTAAATCAGAGTGCAGATGGCTGTGGGACCTTCTTGGGACTGCTGAAAGGACCATGTTGTGGACAGGAGATAGGTGGTGTCATATCCCTCTCCCTCTATTGAGAGAGGGCTGTTCAATTTTAACATAAATGCCTTTTTTGATTCCTATTTCAAACCAGTGGTTCTCTCTGTACAAAATGTGAACTTTACTGTCTTCAGAAGAGTGAACTTTACTGTCTTCAGATTCAGACAAACCGTTGAATCCTGTCCGGATGGATTTGTTCTCCTGTGTTGTACCTTATGTTTGTGAAATGATTGCTTGGTTTCCCAATGTACAAATCTGTGCACGTCTCACTGCTTTGCACTACATATACAACACCATCTATCTCCAGTTTACAACAGATGCAAAAAGTTTTCAAGGAAAAAAAAACCCAAGGAAGTCCAATTGCCTTTTGGAAAAGCAGCTTTGGGACGTATTAAAACATGCCATCCACGTTAACACTAGCTTCATCTTCCAGGTGCATTTAAATGCTATGCCTGCAACTGAGTTGATGGAGTTGAATAGACCCAGCCATTGTTGAGTTCCAGATTGAGAACCACACATGTATAGGTGTCATTAAAGTCTTGACAACCCAATTCAGGTTCCTACTGAATAGTTCTTGATTGGGTGAATCTGTGCTAGGCAGCCTTTTCCAAACCATCATCAATCCCAGAGGTCCCTTTTCATCTACCATAGGTTCAGAGAGAAAAGTGAAACTGAAGTGGAATAAATAAAAAACTAAGCATGCCAAGACAGAAAACAAAGGACTTGTAGAGAAATATATATATGTGTGTGTTCCACCCAACACATAGATATATATCCTCCCTGGCCTCTACTGACAAGAGTGAAGAGGAGCCCGTGGCCTAATGGTAAATACAACTACCTAACATGCAAGCTGCCCGGGTTCGAATCCCAGAGGGGTAAGACTAGCTGATGAGAGCTAAAAGAGCTTGAAATAGCTATACTAGTCTCCCATTTAACTCTTTGTCAGCCACAAAAAATTGAATTTACAGTGTTCACAGTAATGAAGTCTGCCTGCAAAAGATGCTCCTAGACTGGAGTGTGCAGAACAGATTGCTTTACATTTGCTGGGTGTTCCACCTAACGATAAAGTATGTGTGTGTGTGTGTGTGTGTGTGTGTGTGTGTGTGTGTGTGTGAGAGAGAGAGAGAGAGAGAGAGAGAGAGAGAGAGAGAGATATGATATATATATATATCATATAATATATATGTGGGTATATGCATAATACTGTATTTATTTATTTTTGTCATATTTATGTAGTGTATATCAGAGGTGGTGACCCTTTGAGAGCTGTATGCAATGAAATTTCATTTTAATGTATGTCAATTAGTGTACATTCAAAGAGACAATAAAGTTATTATTATTCTATAGAGATTCCATAAGCTCATGAGGCAAGAGAGAGGAGATGATAGATAGATACAGTAGATAGATAGATAGATAGATAGACAGACAGACAGACAGACAGACAGACAGACAGACAGACAGACAGACAGACAGACAGACATGACAGACAAATCTTTTACAAAGTTGTTGTTGGAAAAATGGAAGGAGGGGGCCCTATGCAGTTCTTCAGTAAATGGCAGGATATAAAAGTAAAAAAAAAATCATGTTACTAGTTCAAAAATTCTACGAGAGTAGAAAGTTAAATTATCAGACTACAATTTCCTGACCATATAAACGGTCAGCCAGTGGATCAGGCCGACCCCTATAGCAGTAAATTCACATTTACCAGTGTAAATGCATTTTTAAAAAAAGGCAGTTTGTGATTATAAGCCCCAAGTGAGAACTTGGCTACCCAGCTGTTCCACCCCTGCATTATAGGGGCCGATTAGCGGTGATGGAGAGAGGGAGGCTGGACAGGAACCCACCAATCACTGCCCACCAATGTTCAGCTGGATGCAGGCAGCAGCAGCAGCACCCATCGCACTGTCTCTGTTGATGTCTTCTCCTCCCATCTCTAGGCACTGCGGTGTGGATGAGCTCTGTGAGCCGATAGGCAAGTCAAAGTCTTGCAAGTACCCTTGGATGCTCCATCTGGGTACACTGAGTACCGATTCTTCACTGAACAGTGGCTATTTTTAATGCACTTCATTTCCATGCAAATCTCACCCACAGGGCAGATTCATAGGTGCTCTTCAACTCAGGCACCAACCACATCATACATTTTAGATGGATAGTCAGGCATGAGGGATTAAAGCTCATCTGTATGCAGCCTCCATCTCCTCCAGTTGCTGTTCCTGCAGCATCTTCCAAATTCCAAAGGGAAGGAATGCATAA
>NW_015387060.1:318724-343990 GCF_001527695.2 Protobothrops mucrosquamatus | reverse complement strand
ACACACACACACACACACACACATCATCATCATTATCATCATCACATGATCACACTTTGGGCTCATGGCAACCCGCTTGTCTTTACAGCTATTTATAGAATCCCGTAGTCACATGACTATGATTTTTGGTGCTTTTTGCCAGTTTCCATCATTTACTTCCAGTTTCCAGCTAAAAACAGCTATTTGGTATAATGTATTCACCCGCTTGTCTTTACAGCTATTTATAGAATCCTGTAGTCACATGACTATGATTTTTGGTGCTTTTTGCCAGTTTTCATCATTTACTTCCAGTTTCCAGCTAAAAACAGCTATTTGGTATAATGTATTCACTTAACAACTGCACTATTCACTTAATGACTGTGCCATTCACTTAAAAAATGCTGCATAAATTGTCATAAAATTGGGTCCAGTCAAATATAACCCGCTTAATGCCTACAACAACTTATGGCCATAATTCTAGGTCAATTACAGTCCTAAAGTGAGGACTGCCTGTAATTGCAATTAATGGTGGACAGAGAACTTCAATATTGTTTTTACAGTTTTTATTTCAGATGTTTCCCTTCTGAACACTCCTGAAAATCCCCCCCTCAAATATATCCAAACTCTGCTCATGTTGGACAGTGTCCCTCCATATGCCATGCAGAATTCAGTGCTGCTCATGAACTGGTAGATATTTGCTCTAAAAAACAGAAAAATGTTTTTTTCAAAAACAAAATTATCCAAATATCACAACTGAAATGCAGGAAAGTGGAAAGAACCCATATCTTGCCTACTTTGAATCGTCACCTTGTCTTCTCCCATCCGAAAGGCTATTTGTAGTAACCACCACTCTACTGCTTCTTAGAACATGTAATCCTCCTTTGTCAGGATCCTATTCTTGCATATAGCCTAGTGGAGGGTGATTCATACAAGGATACGTCAAACTAAATTTATTATGGTTCTTAAATTTAACAACAGAATTGTCTGGGGCAAAGCACAGAACTTGGAGGTGAGGCAGAGAACTCGTAGTGAAATGGAGCATCTTGCTAAGACCATGTTACAATGACTTCCTTCTGTGGAACAGAAAAGCAAAACACTGAAGCCTTCTGAAATAAAACAGACTCAGCATGCAAAGTCAGAGCTTGCAACAGAGAGACAGTCAGCAAAGAAAGGCACAAAAAGCCAGAAAATATCAGAGGCTTAAATTATGCTGAAATCCATACTCAAATGCTTAATTAAACTGACCTCTTTGGGCTTTTAAATTTCACATTTCTTTTTTGGTTCCACATCTGCCGATGTGTCTCAACCTCCTGATATTCTTGCTGTTCTCTTTGTTTTTCTTTAATTATGTATATGTGTATGTCTATGCTCTTTTTTTTTAAGGCACATTAAATGTTTATTTGCGGTTAAAAAGTCAAACTTCATCAGAAAGTCCATTCTGGTCTACAAGTGGGAACAAAGGACAACATTGGTTTCAAGCCCGTGTAAATATACATCCAAATTCATCATTTCAGGTAAGAATAGATGATGGCTGTTCCATAAAGAGGATCACTGCTAGTAGTCATAGTTTCACCAAGTTTCTTAATAAAAAACTGATTTTATGTTTTATGCACCAAGTGGTTTGTATGAAATCGGTAAAGTTGCACTAGATGCCGCAACTATATGCTACAATAAATACAGTAAAATGTATTGTTAATGTTGTTAAGCCAAAAAAGTACATTCACAGCAGCAACAAAACCTCAATAAATTTTGAGTGTTTTTATTTCCATAATCTTTTTCCATGAAGAATTCCAAAATACAGAAAACTTCAATCAATGCAGCCCTGCTCTCTGATAACATATAAAGATAGGTCTTTTATCAAGGCCTCTGTACCAGACAAATTTGATGGGGCCCATGATGGATTTTAAAGATAAGCACTGACACTTTAAAATTGGGATTTTATCAGTGTCTGTTAGGTCTAGAGAACTGTGAATCTGTTGACATTTGAGCTTATCCGATGAGATGTACTGTCAGAATTGTCTTGGGAAATCTATCAAATTTGATTTCATTCAGGGATGTTGTTAAGTTTTTTTGTTTCTTTCATTTTTCCAATTTATTTCCACATCAGGTTTTTGTAAAAAAAATAAATAAATCCCCAGAACATTTGTATGCAGTTTGGGCTCTCCTCCCCCAGAAATACATGCAGTTTTGCATACACTTTTCATTGTCTGTGCCTTTTTGAAAACAATTTTCCCAAATGTATTTCATTTTTGTGCATCCATTCCCTAATAGGAATATATTTCAATGCATTATCTGAGTTGCAAAATGTTACCACATTCAAAATATTTAGCTTAAGGCTGTATGTGTATATAGATCTGAGACAAACCAACTGAGTAAATATACTTTAAATGCAGCTTAAATGAGCTTCTCCCTACTTCCTAGTAGTTAAGCACTATCAGGCTTTGACCTAGATTCACCTACCAAAACTGGATCTTCCAAAACAGGAATGATCAGTAATCCCTCTATGTAACATTTCTGTGCCAGCACTCCACAGTTCAGGAAGTCAGAGAAAAACACAAATAAGGCAAATAATGATAGGAGCAGCAGATAGTCTCACTCTCACTGCCTGGACTGACTTGGAAATATCCACTGGGAATATCTCCAGTAATTGCAGCATCTTTAGCATTCTTTTTTCTCTTCCTTTTTGACATCATTTTTTCTCTTTCATCATTTTCTCTCTCTCCCTGAGAGAATGCTAATCAGACACATACTGTATATGCAGCAGAGCCTGCTACTGCTATTATTATTATTATACAGGTAATCCTCAATTTATGATCACAATTGGGACTGGGATTGCCGTAGTAAGTCATTATAAGTTCAGGCACCCATTTAATTAGACCCAGTGTTTTGACTGCTTTTACTACTGTCATTAAGTAAATCATGAGCCCAAATCATGTGGTCATTAATCAAATCCATTTCCCCCAAATGGGTGTTTTTCTTTTTTGTTGGAAACTGGCAAAAAAGCTGAAAACAAAACAAACAAACAAAAAAAACCATAGCAAATTGCACTCAATAACCTTGGGACATGTAGCCGGTTATAAATGCAAGCCAGTTGTCATGTATCCTAAATGTGCTCATGCTACTATGGTGGGCATGACATTTAATGACAGCCAGAAATGCTATACAGTTTTTCAGAACTGAAGAAGCTTCTTGGATGAGAAGCAAAATGTCTTCAAGGAAAAACAAGAAAATTCAATTGCCTTTTGTAAAAGCACCTTTCGGATAACTGAGAATCTCCATAGACATATAGAATCCATAAAACATCCTTTCTGAGATCATTTACTGACTGATTGTAAATTAAGGACTGCTTGTATATGGTTGGTTGCCCAACCAGCCAGAGGTTGAGACTGCATTTGGCATTTTTATTCACCTTATTAATATTATTTATGTTGGGGTAATCTACTATTAGATTCACAGTCAAGGACAGGTGAAAATTTAATAAGGCAAGTCCTAGCCAAAGTCCTACCTATTATTAAGGTAGCGTCTGAGGATACAGCCAATTCCAAGCTGGGAATTTCTTTGTTAAGGTATTCAGGTCTGATAAATCCAAAATTTGCAAATATCAAGGGAGCCCTTTAGTTAGAGTTCCAAGGGCACCAATCATGATTGTATAAGAGCAGATTTCTTTTTCCGTAAGCATTCAATTTCATAATTGTTTTGGTTTGTTTTTTTATCAACCCTAGCATCACCTGATATGGTTATGAATCAGATATAATGATTATTGTACCAGGCAGGATATGAAAAAAGTGCCTTTCTGTTTGGATTTTAAAGTCCCATGAGAACTTAAGCCAATCATTTTCCAAAACCTTCTCAACTTGATGGTCCCATTGATTCTTGCTACATTCAAATCCAAATCTCTGGCAAATGTTCCAATGAATAATTTTGATAACTCAAGTCATCACACTGCTTATAATCAAATTGTGAAATTTTGCTATAGCCACTGATCAAATGGTCATTTGTTTCATCATTTTCACCACAAAGATAACAAATTGTTTGTTACATGATAAACTTTTGCTTTCAGGGAATTAGTGGGCAAAGTTTGTTCTTGAGCTGCTAAAATAATGCCTTATTTTTTTTCTTTAACATTCCCGATCTGAATCAGATCCATGTGGAGTTTTTATCAGCTTCTCCTTCTATGTCTTCAAATATTGACGATGCAATGGCTTGTTCTTCCATTTAATAAATTGGTTTTCTATAGCTTTTATATTTTCCATATACGGCCTTCACCTTTGTTGTGTTCAAAACTCTTTCTTGATTGACTTCCTTTAGTAATAGTTCCTCCTTTTCTTAATATAGCCATTCTAGTCATGTTTTTCTTCCTCCAAAGTTTGTTTCACCTATAGGAATTGTCTGTCCTTTGGCTCTTGGCAAATATAGCCAATCTATGTTGCTTGTGGGGTGAAGAGCATTTTATATTAGTTTTCTTGTGTTCTGATCCAAGTTATTGAATTCCATCTGGATCCAATCAATAATTCCTGCTGTATATCACATAATGGAACTACCCAGGTAGTTTGGATGAGTTTCCAGAACTTAGGTTTATTTCAAAGTGTTTCAGAATTGTTTAATATATTAGGCAGAAGTACTTTCTTTGACTTGGCTCTGTAATAAATCAAAAGCTTATAAAACTCCCAAATATGTGTAGCCTTATCATATCTTTATTACCAAGATATAGTCCATCATCTTCATCAATTTTGCCTGCTTTTATGATTATGTCAATGCCAAATTGAATTCCAATATATTTGCTGAATTCTTTTGTGCTTTTAGCAAGGAATACAATTTTGCCATCGTTTTTCCATATAGGTTTTAACCCACATAAAGTAAATGTGAAATTTTTACTCCTTTCTTCGCCAATTCATCAAGCCACAGTTTGTCTTGTTCAAAACTGATATCAGTGAAACAATTGAGAGTATAAAGAGTAAAGGTTATAATGAAAAAAAATCCACATTTAATTTCAACTTCCCCTAACTCCTTCACCATTAGCCATCAGCTTCGTTTGCCAATACTTCATTGAAGTATTCATAAATTGCCAAATGTTTCTGCTGATTCCAAAAATTTAGAGCCTTTTTTGAATCCAGCTATGTAGAACAGAATTGAATTATGATGATGATTTGTCACACAGTCAGCCAGATGTTTAGAGTGGCTTTGGCATTTTTACCCATTCAGTCATATTTATCTGAAGGGAGACCTCTAGAGGACTCTGGCATCCAAAGTCTCAAATTATCTATTGATACCATTAGGAAGTACTACAAAAATCCTGCCTCTTTATACTGTAAACAACCTGAGAAATAAATCACCCTAATTCTTATATGCTTCTTTGTGTCCATACCGTTCTCCTGCAATTCAGTTGCTGGTCCTTTGCTTGAATGAGAATCCTGACTGAAATACTGTTTTTTGTCAGTCTAGAAACAAAATGCAGATCAGTTTCAAAAATCAAGGTCATATTATCCATTTTAAAATGCAAATTGGTGCAGCTCAAAAAGAGTATTGGTGGGAGGGAATGGATTAAAAATAGAATTCATCCATCAATCTATATGCTGAGCACCATTTCTAGAGTACCATTATGAACTGAACATTGCTTCCTGAGATTCCTCTGTAATCAGGGATTCTTCAGATTCCTCCCTCCCTTCCCCTACATCATCTCTAACAGCTCAAGCCAAGCTTTGCAAAATCCCCCCCTCCCTAATTTTTAATTCTTAAAAACTATTCGACTAGAATCTGTATCCTAAATGAGCTGAAACATGGAGTGGCATTCCTCCCATCACTGGTAGAACATGAGAAAAGAGAAATCAACTGAGGGACATGCATAGCTAAGTAAATCAGAAAACATAAAAGCTACTTTTGAACCGAGCTGATGAAAGTTTCAGCTTATGATTAAAAGGATGTTCCCTATAGCTAACAAAAGAAGAAGAAAGGGAAGTGGGGGGGGGCAGATGCTGTTTCAGGAAATGAAGAGAAGACGAAAAGAAATTCTCACATTTGCTTCCCTCTAGAATAAATTGGGTTTTTCCAGCTCAACTCTTAAAACTCCCTTTAATAGAATACACAGTATACTGATTTAGGTCCCAGTTTTCTTTCTTTTTCCTCCTCCCTCCATCCATACCCCTCCCCCCACAAAAGATTGGGGATAATTAGTGGAGGATTTGGATAACTTGCAATGATCAATCATAGAGCTTCAAATGCTCAAACCCTGAGCTGCAAATGACAAAGGAAAGCTTGGGTGGGGGGATCAGGTTCCTGTGGTGCTACCAAGGGAGTCCTTTGATCTTTTTGGGTAGCACATATCATTTAGAGCCAAAGACCACAGGACTCTTACTGGAACTGATTCTCTAGCCAGCCAAAGAAGCCCCATGACTCCCTTCTCACTTCCCAAGCGTAATGGGTAAGAACAGTTAATACTGGAACCAATTACCCAGAGAAACAGTGGGTGTTTCTTTACCATTGGTGTTCAGATTTCATTTGCATTCCTCTGGTAGCCAGGTGGTTGGACTTGATGGCTTATGCATCTTTTCAAAATCTGTAGTTCTTCAATTTGTACAAACTGCAGGCTCTAATCACAAATAATGGCAGTGGGATGCACATTTCTTAACATCTCATTTTAGTATTTAGGGGTTTTAACCTTAATGCTCTGCGTAGTGGGGTCTAAAAAGATATATCAGTTCATTGCCTACATGGCAACCCTGGGTTTGTCCCAGGTAAACCTGGACCTTGTATATACTGGTGAAGTTATGCTGGAAGAAATTTTGCCTCTGAGCAGCTGACATGTGATGGGGTTATGGAGGATAGTATACTGTATAGGTCCTTTTCTATGATCACATTATGTCTTGGTCGAGATGGGATTTTTTGTTCCACCTAGAGGAAACAGTTAAAAGTCTAGGGACCATTTTAGTTTAATAAGGACCTCAGAAATTTGAAGTGGCAAATGCAGTCATGGAGGGAAGATGAAAATGAATCTGATCAAGCATGGTAAGTGATGGATTGTTATGTGGTGCATAATTTGGAATGGTCTAGTACCAGTTGGGAAAGGATGGAAAAGATTATCTTTCTGAAGTCTTTTGCACAACATTTTGTCCATAAAGTTGTTCAAATTCATCTGAGTTTTGATTTGTCATGGGTAGAATGTGAAGCAGTGACTGGGAGAATATCTTATACTGTTTTTTTGATTTTTAAAGTCCAGTGAAGTGGATAACATAGCCTCTTTGATTATTTAGCATGAGGTCTACCATTTGGATTGGATCCATGCCCTTCATGGCTCACTTGTGCAGCTGGGGGTATATGGTTAGCTAGACCTAGGAAGTGATCATTGTCTCTTTAGGGGATGGGTAATATTTGACAGCTTGAAAGAGGTAGTAGTGTCCCCCTTCCTGAATTAGCACCCCCTCAACCCAGCCATATTGGACAACTACTACACTTTATGCAACTTTGCTTTTTTTTTTAAGGAAACTTGTTGAGAAAGTGGAGTTTGAGCTGCAGAGTGATTTACAGGACCACTTTCATTTGTGATTCAGGTTTGAACATGAGATGGAAAGAGCATTAGTAGATCTAAGAGTGACCTTTAATGGGATCTTGATGGGAATAGTGTACCCTTCCTAGAACTACTAGATCTGTTAGTGGCATTCAATACCATTGACTATGACATTATTCTGGATAACCTGTGAGGCTTGGGAGTTGTGGGTACTGTTTTAGATTGGGTTCCACATCTTATTGACTGGGCAATTCCAATTGGTGGTTTGCTTGACAGGTGCTTTCCTGTTCATTCAATTCTCTCTTCTGTTTTTAACTTCTGCATGAATTCACTGGAGGATATCATACATCAGACTGAAATACAGTGTCATAAGTTTGTTTATGATAACCAGCATCCTGATCTGTGCCAGAGATGTTGTGAAGTCTTAACTCAGTGCCTGTTCAGGTTGGTTATGGCAAAACAATCTGAGACTGAACCCTGTTTATCCAAAATGGCTTAATACCAGCTCCCATGTTAACTCTGGATCCCTGAAGGAGAACAGAAGTCGTTGACTTGAATATTACTGGGTCCTTGACTATTGCGGGATGGACAGAGGGAAATCATGACCAGGAGAACCTTTACCTTTACCCAGCTTCAGTTGCTATGTTAGTTACAGTGTCTATTTGGAAAAGGAAGAAGAAAGGAGAGGGAAGCCCTAGCAAAAGTGATGTGATTCATTACATTTAGGTTAGATTGATGCAATACATGTTACATGGGGTTGCCTTTGAAGACCACTTGGTCTAAAACAGAGAAGCCCACTTATTGATGGATGAAATCCCCTGAAGGCATATAACAACTGTGTACATGTGTTGACTTGCAATAGGTTTCCAGGTGATTTTGAAATGCTGATTTTAACCTATGAAGTCCTATATGGCATAGGTCACAGATATCTTTAGGATTACTTCTTCCTAGTAGAACGGACTCTCCCAATACTGAGAATTTTGATCTGTTTCCAGCAGCTTCCATATGCTGACCCACAAGAGACAACAGACATTTTGAGCTATTATATCATCTTCTCTGCACTTTTATTATGGGGTAGTCAGAAATTAAAATTGGCTTCTGTTGTGATGCATTGTGGCTTGATGCAACCCTGCTGTTACATCATTTGGCCTTGAAGACAGAAGACAGAAACTATCTTTGTGATGTGAATGGTTTTTTCAGGAGGTGTAGGGAGAAGGTTGGAATTTTTTATCCATTCTTCAGTGAAGAAGGCTCTGGTTTCAGCTCAGAGGTTGACAGATTGTTTGTTCTGCCTGGTGAGAGCAAGTGTGGTGATAGGCAAAGGGAGAAGGTTAAATGATCATATGGCAACCAGTAATTACCTTGGTTGGCTAGGTATTGAATGCTCAATGCTAAGCAGAAGCAGTTAGATGCTAGTGTCAGGTTTCTTTGGCTGGTTGTGAGATCAGGTGTGATGGGGCCACCAGACCAGGAGTGGGAAGCAAGGATTGTGAATGATAAATATAGTGGGAGAAAGAAAGGCAGGCTGTGACATCATGGTGATGATAGGCTTAGAGAGAGATGGGCCAAGAGCAGGGGGTGGCCCATGTCAGAGAAAGTAGCTCCCCTATAGTCATCCCTAGATGTGGTCAACACTGCAACAGGCTTGGGAATTTGCCTGTAGCTACTGAATGCCAGATTGACTTCGCTGTCATCAATAAGGTTCTGGATGAGATCAACCTGCCACATATCACTGAGACTGCATGGAGATAGAGGGAGATTCCTCTTCAGAAATGTCCCCACCTGTGTTTCAGATATGGCCTCACCTGAGTCCTTGAGGCAGGGTTGGGGAGGTGGTTTTTGTCATCCAGGAGACTCTAGTGACTATCAGGGACATACAATACTCCACAGATAGTCATATATGAGACTTAATAGGTTAGGTTCTTATTGTTGTAGTAGTTATTTTTATGTGCTTTTACGCTATTTTAATTGTTATGCTTTTGCTGGGTTTTTATGTTTATGTTAACTGTTGGCAATCTTTTATGTGATTATGGTATTATACAAAATTGATAAATAATATTGTAAATAAATAAAATACCCATCAAATGTTTGCTTCATCCCAAAGAATATGAAATGCCCAGAAAGCTATTATTCAGATACAGTGGACAGAGGATCAAGAGTCTTCTCCTCAGAGATAACTAAACAACCTTGTTATATGATGTACACAACCATTTACACCATTTCCCTGGAGGAAAAAAAATATCTGTCTTCTTAAAATCTCATCTTAAATCTCTTGGACTCAGTAACTGAATTCTTTGTAGTCCCCTGTGGTTGTTTCTCACAATATTAAGGGCTATTAGATAACCCATGTCTGTTGGGTCATCATTTCAGAGAAATTTCTTACCTAAAGAAAGAAAACAAAATGACAAAGTGTGGGCAAAAAATCAGTGGGAGTAAGAGCAACTTCCAACTTCCTGCTAGTTTCCCCATTAAGTTTCCTTGTGGGAATCTTGTAGGAAGCATTGCATATCTTCCTTCCTTCCTTCCTTCCTTCCTTCCTTCCTTCCTTCCTTCCTTCCTTCCCTTTCTAGCATGCAGGTAAGTGATTGCTGCTGGGTGGGGGAAGGAACAAGGATTGCAAGATTGGCTGGGAAACTGTCACAGAACAGTGAAAATAATGGGTCACAGATTTGGGGTCCATTCTGTAAGTTATCATATTTGAGGTATATTGGTTTAAAATCTGTGCCCTATAATTTACTGTTTCTTCAGCTCCTGGTCTATATATTCTGAGGAGGGCAGGTTAAGCATAAATAATGATAGAAGACAAGATTGAGGGGATGGTCTTAAAAAACTGTCTAATGGTTGTCCATTATACTACCAGACCTTCAGTCCAAAAACTATTAAATTGTCTCTCATTAAATTATCTTTACTATAAGTAATAGCAAGATTTGGAACAACCAGATCTACTTCTTCAGAGCTGCCTCTTGATGCTGTGCCACTTTGGTTTCTTATGTATCATGCATGTAAAACTCATGACTAATTTTCTCCAAGTTATATTTCCCATATGTGAGCTAGTGCATTGGAGTTTTCTTGTCAGAAGAGAGAGAGAGAGAGAGAGAGAGAGAGAGAGAGAGAGAGAGAGAGAGAGAGAGAGAGAGAGAGAGAGAGAGAGGAGAGAATTATATTGGCAGTTTTGCTAACAAATTGGTCTATAGAGTTTTCTCCCCAGGAACTCCTGATTCTGCAAAGTTCCTTACAAGTGCATCGATCAGAACTGGGGCTCTGAACATGTCTCTCTGGAGTTGGGGACAATGTGTGCATTCATTTTGCTGTTTCTGCTGCTGTTGTTTGTGGGTTGGTTTCTGTTTTTGTTTGCAAAGACAAGTAGCGTTACATTCCTTTCTTACCCTGGGGAATAGCTAATTGGGTACATGCACAATAGAAATTAGATGGACAAATAGTATGCACAATGTTTTGCCAGGAAAATGGTTATTGCATATCCCATTGGGGAAATTTTGCATCACTCAAAAATATCCTTAATTCCCTCCACTTAAATAGGCTATCAGGGTTGATTTATCACCCTTGTATTGGCCCAAGGTCTTAATTTATTTCATCCATGTACAGTATCTTAGATATAACTGGGGTAGAATTTGATTTCAATGAGAATTTGCCACCTTTCATGTCCTTAGGATTTCTAGACTCAACCATACTAGGATGTGGAGTAATTTTAACCTGAAAATGCCCAAGGATGTTTAAAGTGCATTTTCCTTAGCACCATTGGATTAATTGAATCCCTTCCCACTAACTTAATCTATGAGATAAAGAAGGGTTGTAAATTTATGGATATTAACTTAAAGGAACAATTAGATATCATATCTATTAAATACGGTATATATTTAGTATTTAGAGTATTCATATAGTGATTAAAACAATAGGCTAGAAATCAGGTAAGTGTGAGTTCTAGTCCTGTGTTAGGCACAAAGCCAAATGGATGACCTTGGGCTGGTCACACATTCTCAGCCTAGGAAGAAGACAAACCTCTTCTGAAATCTTGCCAAGAAAACCACAGGGATTTGTTTAGGCATTTTCCCAGAAGGCACACATGCACACATGGATACGCGTGCATACACACGCATACAAACACACAAACAATGTAGGTACAGATTTTCTTTTTCAACAATGAAGTTGAAACAGATCATTCAGCTTCTTTGGGGTCATCTAGTATTTGGATTTTTGCATTCCAGGACTGTTTGCAAGGCGCCATTCAATTTCTGTTGGCGCAGTGGTTAGAATGCAGTACTGCAGACTAATTCTGCTGACTGCCAGTAGTTCAATCCTGACTGACTTCAGATTGACTCAGCCTTCCACCCTTCCAAGATTGGTAAAATGAGGACCCAGATTGTTGGGGGCAATATGCTGACTCTGTAAATTTAGAGAACACTGTTAAGCACTCTGAAGCGGTATATAAGTCTAAGTGTTATTGCTATTGCTATTCTCAGTTCTCAGTTTCTTCAATGAGGCCAGACAGTAGCCATAACTTTGTTCTCCTTTGAGCCAGAGCAATGCTACACTTCAGCGCTAGTCCTGCAAACCCATATGCAAATTCAGTTTAGCCTACTGAATATTGGCTCAAAATTAGAATAAGGATTAGGCTGGAACCTGAAATTTGATAGGGTTTATGTCTGTTAAATGGTCTATCATCTCTCTGCTACTTTCAGTCCATTTGGTTAAAAAAAAAAAACCAGTTGCAATCAGTTTGTTGTTCCTCTATTATAGCCTGCAGGCAAATATTTCCTTTAACTGAATCTTGAAATAGCCCAAATTGCAAATTCAAATTGAATCATACTCTCCTCAGATATCAATTCTCCACTTCAAAGTGGATCAGGGTTGATTTGCACAAGTATAGTAGATGAACAGATTGCAAGTAGTCAGAGAAAAGTCACTCAATATACACTTAACAATGCACTATTGTTTGTTATATTGAATGTTTTGTTTTTTAAAGCAGCATAGATACTTGAGGGGGAGGACCAAAAGTGTGAAAGAGATGTTATATATAAGTTTCATGAACCATTTGATGATTGATATATAACAAATAGACAAAAAAAAAACTAATCACATGATGAAAAAATTCAGTATTGGCAAATATTTTTCCTTTCTGTTATCTATTTTCTCCATGATGGAAACTGATTTATATCCTAAATCCATAGAATCAAGTAATAGCTTTATAAAGTGTTAATCACTTTATTTGAGTTCTTGATCAAAGCACTTTTTTTGATAAAATGAAATTGCTGCTTAACCATCGTTTTGGACTTTATATTGCTCACCAAAGCACTTTTTCTTTGCTCATGAATTTAAAAAGGTATTTACATTTGCCAGGAACATATGCAAGTGATTGCCAAATAATTCCTGGAATGGATATGCCATGTTTGTCTCCAGCTGAGATGTATAAATCGGTAAAAATCCATTCTCAGTCTTTGTTCCTAGTGTTTTCTTTTTAAAGTAGAAGTATTGATGACCTACCTGTCATTTTTACCATCTTCTATTCAGAGGCATAGTAATAAAAATGCAAATCTCTCTGATTAACAAGAAACTATAAATTCTAAAGAGACTACATCTGAAAAACTACGTGTAAGGGAACTACAGCCAACAAAACGAAAAATCGTATCAAAAGTCATCAAATGGGGAGTCAACAATCACCCCTCAGAACCATACATAAAGTCTATTAAATTCCGTTTCGATCAATCAGAATCACACTATAATCGACCGACCCCCCCCCCCGGAAGAGATAGAATGCATGGGTGTTTCACAGGAAGAGGGCATACACACAATATGATTAACCTAATCTGCATGATTTGGATATTGGCATGGCTGATGTCATTATGTGTTATCATGACTTCTACCAAAAATAAAATAGAATGAATGGAATGGAACAGAACGGAATGGAACGGAACGGAACAGAATAGAATAACAGAGCTGGAAGAGACCTTGGAGGTCTTCTAGTCCAACCCCCTGCTCAGGCAGGAAACCCTATACCATTTCAGACAAATGGTTGCCAAATCTCTTCTTAAATACTTCCAGTGTCCAGTGAATCCTTTTCCTTCCCATCATTTGATTTAACATTGATTGGAAATTAGATTGATTTTTCCAATTATTAATGCCAGCTGAAAACCTCAATATTCCCTGAAATTTTGTTCAAGAGAAATTTTTACGGGTACTTGATGTTTGTTCCCAAAGCCATGCTCTTTACTGCAGATGATGGCATCTGGCTCCCTCCTGAGTTTTACTATGCTACCTGTGTTAGGTCAACAATCAGCAAAAGGAGACCACATTCTGGTTAGAACACGTTCTAACTTTTATCAGAGCCTGGAAATAATTCAACAGTGATACAGATCCACTGAAAATCCCACTGAATGATTGCTCATCTCTCTCTTTTTAAAAAAAAAAATATTGAAAGTTTTAAAAGCAATGATAAGTACTAAGAAAATGGACAGAAAAAACGGGGAGAAAAAACTAAAAGCACAATAAAGGAAAAAATGGAAAAATGAGAAAGATATAAAAAATGGCTTCTGTTGTTCTTCACAGCAGATATAAGTACACTTGTATCTGGTCCATTTTCAAGCTGGGACACAGCACTAAAATGGCTTTAATTGCACTTGCCGATGAATTTGAGGGATTGGGATTGGAGTCATGCAACCATTCTTGCCATCCTAAACCTCTCAGTGGCTTTTGATAACCACTGACCATGGTATCCTTATGGACCACTTCGGAGGTTGGGAGTTTGAAGGAACTGTGTTAAGGTGGCTTTTTTCCCCTCCTCCACAGATGGTTCCAGTTGGTGTTGGCGGGAGAAAAGAGGTCAAGCCATAGACCTTGCAATGTGGGGGTGCCTCAGGGCTCAAGCCTTTCTCCTCTCCTTTTTAACCTCTATAGGAAACCACTGGGGGAGGCTGTCCATCAGTCTGGGGTCCAATATCATCAGTATTATTAATTGTTGATTGAGAGCTGCTCCAAGTTTGATACAAGTCAGAGGACTATATAAAACAAATGAATAATAAATAAAATTTTAACCTCTCTTTCTGAATTTATATTACGACTCTCTTACTATAATCTGTCTAACCATCAAAACATTAAATTGCAAGAGTTTTTTCTATTTTTATGCAAAAAAGTCCATAAATGGAACAATTGCTCTTCTCTGATAATTACAGATTTTAATAAATGCACCAAATAAAATGTTGCAATTACAGAAAGTTGTTTCCATGTTAGACTGATTGTTTTTTTCTCTCTCTCTTTTTCTCTCTCACACACAAGAGATGTAGTTTCTGCCTCTGTGTGTGTGTGTGTGAGTGTGCGTGTATGTATCTGTTGCATTTTAAAATACAACTTTATTTTGACTGGACCACTGACTCTCTGCATTTCTCTCCTGAGATACTCTTTTGAGAGATTTTTTTTAAATATACAAACAACCAAACAAATGAAAAGCAATGGAAAAAATACTGAAAGAGAAAAAAAAAACTACAAAGAAAACCAAACAAAGTATGGGTAGATTGAAAGTGCAAGCTACAATATAATGTAATCAATACGTAGGGATGAATCAGTTTGTAAACAACAAATTAAACCTTTCCCATACAAGAATTTTTTTGCCATGTGTACATTCAAACTAGACTGTGATATTTCTCTATGTCATATATGTGTGTGTGTGCAGGTATATGCATAATGGTGGTTTTTTTGAGAGCTGAATGCAATGTAATTTCATTTTATTTTGTACTGATTAGTGTACATTTAAAGTGATAAAGATTCTATTCTATTCTATTCTATTCTATTCTATTCTATTCTATTCTATTCTATTCTATTCTTACTAGTCTGTCTTTCCACTGAATCAAAGTGAGCCAATTCAAAGGTTGGAAGTAAACATATAAATTGAATTTAGGATTTTAAAACTGTTGTAGTAGTTCCTTTCCAAACAAGCATGACATCTTCTTGGCTACACCCTCAACTCAAGTAATCCAAAATTTATCATATGGCTCTAAATTTCAGGTTTTGAATACAAGATGCATTGTTTCATTGATTATGTGCCATCAAGTTGTTTTGATGTCTAGTGATCACACAGACAGATTTTTCTCCAAGGCGATCTATCCCTTACCAGTTCTTTCATGCCTTTTAATGGTGCGCTCATTATCTCTGTAAATGAGTCCATCTGTTTTGCTGCTGGTCACCCTTCTTCTCTTTCTTTCTACTTTTCCAAAGAGCTTATCTTCACATAAAGTGTCCAAAGTATGATCATTTCAATGTGGTTGATTGTGCCACATATGAGAAATCTGGGTTGATTTGTTCAATAATCTACTGATTTGTTTTCTTGGCTATCCATGATATTCACAGGAATCTTCTCCAATATTAAACTTCAAAGGTATTAATAGTTTTTCTATTCTACTTAAGTCCAACCTTGATTTTCATAGAGAGCCACAGAAAATACCATGGTCTGCATGATTCTGATCTTTGTAGGCATAGACACATCATACCATTTGAATATATTTTCCAAGGCTTTCATGGCTGCTGTACTGAGTGCTAGTCTAGAGCGTATTTATCCAACTGTTTTTTTCACTCCTTATACAAAACATTAATCCATAAACCCACTTTTAAAGTCCCTTATGTTATGGATCCAGGGTATCTGAGGAACTCTCTCACCCCAATGGGATTGGTTCCAGCAGAAAAGGGATTGCTATATACCCCATCTGTCAGGGAATTGCAGTTGGTGGAGGCCAGGATAAGAGCCTTTTCTGCTATGGCTCCTGCCCTTTGGAACATTCTGCCACTGGAAGTGAGATCCACCACCACTTCTGGAAAGCCAGAAGGGTCTTAAAACCTGGTTCTGCTGGCTGGCTTAGAGTCTTGATGTGAGCTCTTTATGTTAGAGATGGTTGACAGAGTAAGAGAGAAGATTCCATCTTGATGGCAGTCGTCCTATTGGCTTTTAGTCTCTATGTAATTATTGATTTTAATTGCTTCTATACAGTATTTATATTTTTGTCATTTTGTAAACTAACAGTAACAGAGTTGGAAGGGACCTTGGAAGTCATCTAGTCCAACTCCCTGCTCTCGCTGTTTCTGATTTCTCACTGTACTATTTCTAATAGATGGCTGTCCAGTCTCTTCTTAAAAACCTCCAGTGCTGGGGCAATCATGATTTCTGAAGGCAATTTGTTCCTCTGGTTAAATAAGTATCAGCACAGGTGGGACATTCAATTCTCTTATCACCCCTGCTTCAACCAACCTTTATTTTGCATTCTAGAGTTAAATGGGAAGGAACATAAACCTCCTAGTTAATTTTAAAGAGTAGGAATCAGAGTGAATCTGCAGCAAATTAGATCAGCACAAAAATTTAAATGTTTTTATAGTGTCTTTGATATGCTGAAAAACATCCTACAGTACATTTATTTTATGTTTTCCTGGCCCTCATGTCATCAGCAAGAGTTTTTCATCTAAAGAAGGCATATGAATGCTTTACAACAATCCCTGAATGGATAAATTTTAACAATACAGCTCCTGTGGTAACTATTTAATGCTTCTGGGAGACCATCAGTTTCATACTGCTGAAAAGAGAGCAGTTCAAATGGCAGGGACGAGGCTTTTAATCAAATGCAATTTGGCGTTTTGCAAACATAGCTGTATTCTTGCTGGCCACCACTGAAAATTCACCAGCATTCCACGTATAGTGTTTATTTATTTATTTATTTATTTATTATTTTAATTTGTATACCGCCCTTCTCCCATAGGACTCAGGGCGGTTCACAGCATATTAAAAACAAATAATATACCCAAAATACAGAAAATACACAATACAAAAATACAAAAGAATAAACCCTGATAAAAGCCGAATTAAAACCAAATATTCCCAGCTGTGTTTCCAATTAAAANAATTGTTCTTTGATATTTAAGATTTCTCTGATGTAGACTTTTTGATGCACATTCCCTTGATGTCGGTTGTTTTGCTTTTTAGCATAGTTTTCAGTAGTTTACCCCTCAGTTGTTAGTGGGGAGTCTTGGTATGTATTTCAGATAATTTAAGGCAAAGCTAGTTAGTCTTAGTGTGATATTAGCTGGCTGGGGGGGGGGGAAGAGATAGAATGCATGGGTGTTTCACAGGAAGAGGGCATACACACAATATGATTAACCTAATCTGCATGATTTGGATATTGGCATGGCTGATGTCATTATGTGTTATCATGACTTCTACCAAAAATAGAATAGAATGAATGGAATGGAACAGAACGGAATGGAACGGAATGGAACAGAATAGAATAACAGAGCTGGAAGAGACCTTGGAGGTCTTCTAGTCCAACCCCCTGCTCAGGCAGGAAACCCTATACCATTTCAGACAAATGGTTGCCAAATCTCTTCTTAAAAACTTCCAGTGTCCAGTGAATCCTTTTCCTTCCCATCATTTGATTTAACATTGATTGGAAATTAGATCGATTTTTCCAATTATTAATGCCAGCTGAAAACCTCAATATTCCCTGAAATTTTGTTTAAGAGAAATTTTTACGGGTACTTGATGTTTGTTTCCAAAGCCATGCCCTTTACTGTAGATGATGGCATCTGGCTCCCTCCTGAGTTTTACTATGCTACCTGTGTTAGGTCAACAATCAGCAAAAGGAGACCACATTCTGGTTAGAACACGTTCTAACTTTTATCAGAGCCTGGAAATAATTCAACAGTGATACAGATCCACTGAAAATCCCATTGAATGATTGCTCATCTCTCTCTTTAAAAAAAAAAATATTGAAAGTTTTAAAAGCAATGATAAGTATTAAGAAAATGGACAGAAAAAACAGGAAAAGGAAAAAATGGAAAAATGAGAAAGATATAAAAAATGGCTTCTGTTGTTCTTCACAGCAGATATAAGTACACTTGTATCTGGTCCATTTTCAAGCTGGGACACAGCACTAAAATGGCTTTAATTGCACTTGCCAATGAATTTGAGGGATTGGGATTGGAGTCATGCAACCATTCTTGCCATCCTAAACCTCTCAGTGGCTTTTGATAACCACTGACCATGGTATCCTTATGGACCACTTCGGAGGTTGGGAGTTTGAAGGAACTGTGTTAAGGTGGCTTTTTTCCCCTCCTCCACAGATGGTTCCAGTTGGTGTTGGCGGGAGAAAAGAGGTCAAGCCATAGACCTTGCAATGTGGGGGTGCCTCAGGGCTCAAGCCTTTCTCCCCTCCTTTTTAACCTCTATAGGAAACCACTGGGGGAGGCTGTCCATCAGTCTGGGGTCCAATATCATCAGTATTATTAACTGTTGATTGAGAGCTGCTCCAGGTTTGATACAAGTCAGAGGACTATATAAAACAAATGAATAATAAATAAATAAAATTTTGACCTCTCTTTCTGAATTTATATTACGACTCTCTTACTATAATCTGTCTAACCATCAAAACATTAAATTGCAAGAGTTTTTTTCTATTTTTATGCAAAAAAGTCCATAAATGGAACAATTGCTCTTCTCTGATAATTACAGATTTTAATAAATGCACCAAATAAAATGTTGCAATTACAGAAAGTTGTTTCCATGTTAGACTGATTGTTTTTTTTCTCTCTCTTTTTCTCTTTCACACACAAGAGATGTAGTTTCTGCTTGTGTGTGTTTGTGTGTGTGTGTGTGTGTGTGTGTGTGTATGTATCTGTTGCATTTTAAAATACAACTTTATTTTGACTGGACCACTGACTCTTTGCATTTCTCTCCTGAGATATTCTTTTGAGAGATTTTTTTTAAATATACAAACAACCAAACAAATGAAAAGCAATGGAAAAAATACTGAAAGAGAAAAAAAAACTACAAAGAAAACCAAACAAAGTATGGGTAGATTGAAAGTGCAAGCTACAATATAATGTAATCAATACGTAGGGATGAATCAGTTTGTAAACAACAAATTAAACCTTTCCCATACAAGAATTTTTTTGCCATGTGTACATTCAAACTAGACTGTGATATTTCTCTATGTCATATATGTGTGTGTGTGCAGGTATATGCATAATGGTGGTTTTTTTGAGAGCTGAATGCAATGTAATTTCATTTTATTTTGTACTGATTAGTGTACATTTAAAGTGATAAAGATTCTATTCTATTCTATTCTATTCTATTCTATTCTATTCTATTCTATTCTATTCTATTCTATTCTATTCTTACTAGTCTGTCTTTCCACTGAATCAAAGTGAGCCAATTCAAAGGTTGGAAGTAAACATATAAATTGAATTTAGGATTTTAAAACTGTTGTAGTAGTTCCTTTCCAAACAAGCATGACATCTTCTTGGCTACACCCTCAACTCAAGTAATCCAAAATTTATCATATGCCTCTAAATTTCAGGTTTTGAATACAACATGCATTGTTTCATTGATTATGTGCCATCAAGTTGTTTTGATGCCTAGTGATCACACAGACAGATTTTTCTCCAAGGCGATCTATCCCTTACCAGTTCTTTCACGCCTTTTAATGGTGCACTCATTACCTCTGTAAATGAGTCCATCTGTTTTGCTGCTGGTCACCCTTCTTCTCTTTCTTTCTACTTTTCCAAAGAGCTTATCTTCACATAATGTGTCCAAAGTATGATTATTTCAATGTGGTTGATTGTGCCACATATGAGAAATCTGGGTTGATTTGTTCAATAATCTACTGATTTGTTTTCTTGGCTATCCATGATATTCACAGGAATCTTCTCCAATATTAAACTTCAAAGGTATTAATAGTTTTTCTATTCTACTTAAGTCCAACCTTGATTTTCATAGAGAGCCACAGAAAATACCATGGTTTGCATGATTCTGATCTTTGTAGGCATAGACACATCATACCATTTGAATATATTTTCCAAGGCTTTCATGGCTGCTGTACTGAGTGCTAGTCTAGAGCGTATTTATCCAACTGTTTTTTTCACTGCTTATACAAAACATTAATCCATAAACCCACTTTTAAAGTCCCTTATGTTATGGATCCAGGGTATCTGAGGAACTCTCTCACCCCAATGGGATTGGTTCCAGCAGAAAAGGGCTTGCTATATACCCCATCTGTCAGGGAATTGCAGTTGGTGGAGGCCAGGATAAGAGCCTTTTCTGCTATGGCTCCTGCCCTTTGGAACATTCTGCCACTGGAAGTGAGATCCACCACCACTTCTGGAAAGCCAGAAGGGTCTTAAAACCTGGTTCTGCTGGCTGGCTTAGAGTCTTGATGTGAGCTCTTTATGTTAGAGATGGTTGACAGAGTAAGAGAGAAGATTCCATCTTGATGGCAGTCGTCCTTTTGGCTTTTAGTCTCTATGTAATTATTGATTTTAATTGCTTCTATACAGTATTTATATTTTTGTCATTTTGTAAACTAACAGTAACAGAGTTGGAAGGGACCTTGGAAGTCATCTAGTCCAACTCCCTGCTCTCGCTGTTTCTGATTTCTCACTGTACTATTTCTAATAGATGGCTGTCCAGTCTCTTCTTAAAAACCTCCAGTGCTGGGGCAATCATGATTACTGAAGGCAATTTGTTCCTCTGGTTAAATAAGTATCAGCACAGGTGGGACATTCAATTCTCTTATCACCCCTGCTTCAACCAACCTTTATTTTTGCATTAGAGCTAAATGGGAAGGAACATAAACCTCCTAGTTAATTTTAAAGAGTATGAATCAGAGTGAATCTCTGCAGCAAATTAGATCAGCACAAAAATTTAAATGTTTTTATAGTGTCTTTAATATGCTGAAAAACATCCTACAGTACATTTATTTTATGTTTTCCTGGCCCTCATGTCATCAGCAAGAGTTTTTCATCTAAAGAAGGCATATGAATGCTTTACAACAATCCCTGAATGGATAAATTTTAACAATACAGCTCCTGTGGTAACTATTTAATGCTTCTGGGAGACCATCAGTTTCATACTGCTGAAAAGAGAGCAGTTCAAATGGCAGGGACGAGGCTTTTAATCAAATGCAATTTGGCATTTTGCAAACCTAGCTGTATTCTTTCTGGCCACCACTGAAAATTCACCAGCATTCCACGTATAGTGTTATCCCCTCAGAGGCCGCCAAAACCCAGGCCCTCCCAGACCCACCCCCCTCTGTCGCGCTCTGCATCTGTGCTCTCAAGGTGTTAGTAAAGTGTCCTTTCTAGCAGAAGCTCACGTGAAGTGAGGAGGTGGCAGACTCTCGTTGTCAAAGGGGGCCTTTCAGGAACAAATGTGACCAGTTCCTAGCCCCAATAGTCAATGTGTGACAGTGTTTAACAGCCCCAGGCAGTCATAGCAGCAATAGTCAATGATTTCACAGCGACCGTTTGGAAACAAGTGGAATGGGGAAAACCCCGGCTCCAGGCAGCGATAGGAACACAAATGAAGGTAGTCAATGTTCTGCAGTAACAGCTCACCCAGCAAGGGCAACTCCCCACAATGTCTATAACTTGCACAACAATAATCAAAGTTCGGATGGACGCTAGTCTCCAAAGCAGTAACGACCAGCCTCTCCTTCTCTTCTGTCCTCGCTCACAGTCTCAGGTCTCGTCGGTGTCAAAACCCCTCCCCCCTTTCCTTTATTGTTAAAATCTGAATTTAGCAACCCTAGCAACTTTCTCTTTCCTCACTCTCTCTCTCTTGCCTCCGCTCGGGATATCCCTCCTGCGAAAGAAAGCAGTAAAATTCCACCTTCTCACTCTCTCTCACTCTGTCCTTCCCTCTCCTTCGCAGAAAGGGATCAGCTAAAACCTCAAATCCCTCTTCAACTTCACCTGNGGCTGCATTAACAGAGGGATAGAATCAAGATCACGTGAAGTATTAATACCACTTTACAATGCCTTAGTAAGGCCACACTTGGAATACTGCATCCAGTTTTGGTCACCACGATGTAAAAAAGATGTTGAGACTCTAGAAAGAGTACAGAGAAGAGCAACAAAGATGATTAGGGGACTGGAGGCTAAAGCATATAAGGAACAGTTGCTGGAATTGGGTATGTCTAGTTTAATGAAGAGAAGGATGAGGGGTGACATGATAGCAGTGTTCCAATATCTCAGGGGCTGCCACAAAGAAGAAGGAGTCAAGCTATTTTCCAAAGCACCTGAAGGCAGGACAAGAAGCAACAGATGGAAACTAAGCAAGGAGAGAAGCAACCTAGAACTAAGGAGAAACTTCCTGACAGTTAGAACAATTAACCAGTGGAACAACCTGTCTCCAGAAGCGGTGAATGCTCCAACACTGGAGGTTTTTAAGAAGAGACTGGACAGCCATTTGTCCGAAATGGTGTAGGGTTTCCTGCCTGAGCAGGGGGTTGGACTAGATGACCTCCAAGGTCCCTTCCAACTTTACTACTACTACTACTACTACTACTACTACTACTACTACTATTATTATTATTATTATTATTATTATTATTATTATTATTATTAAATAGGATCCTTATTCTTTTCAAAGTCCCTAGGGCCTAGAACAAACCCAAACTTTTCCCCAAACCATTTTATAGCTGCTGATGTTTTCTTTTATCAGTCTGGCTGAGACAGACTAGAGCAATGCTTGTGAACCTTAGCAACTCTAGGATGTGTGGACTTCAACTCCCCAAATTCCCCAGCCAGTATGCCTACAGCATCTGGGGGATTCTGGGAGTTGAAGTCCACACACATTAGAATTGCTAAGGTTGAGAAAGAGTCACTTGTTACCATGGATGCCTTAGACAAGGTAAGGAAATAAGGAAATCTGTCTAGAGAACTAAGATTTGCTCATGACACCTTCAAAATGAAAGCAGTTGCTTCTCGGCAGGGCCCAGTTCCATCAGATCCACAGGCTAGAAAATGGAAGTGCCCTCAGAAATGTTCTATGGAAAACTCTGGTAGTCTACCTGGCACTTTTCACAAATTTCCCAGATACAAAAGAGGCTAAGCTTCAAGTATGGGAAGAGTTTGGGAATACAAACATCACTACTGAATTCCTGAAGATCCAATGTAGCATAATTTAAAGCATACAAAGTACTTGCTGTATTATAGAGTGGAAGAGGGTTATCCTTTCTTTTATTAGGTTCATCATGAATCCTAATTAATTGGGGCAGGCAACCAGTCTGTCACTGAAGACCAATTTGTATGTTCTGCTTCCAACTCTGCTCTGAACCCTGTTCTTGGAGACATTGCTCGTGGGTAGAGCATATGATTTGCATGCAAAATGTTCCATCCATCAGTCACCATCCAGCATCTGACAGACATTAGAAATAAGTATCTAAATGTAGCAGGCTATATGAGACAGCTTCCTGTTAAATTACTTAAAATTAACTTATTTTAAGTTTTGAGATGCAAAGGTCCAAAGAGGTGAAATGGCAAAGCAGAGAGAAGGGACAGTAATCTCCAGTTGAAAGCCTTTCTGGAGCTATAGCTTGCTATTGCTCAAGACACTGAGAGAAGAAGAAAAAAATAACCATTATTCTTTATCCAGCCCCATGATCTGCTGAATCTTTAAAATCAAGAATCATGTATCCCCAAATGTATATTTTTCCTCTTTCCTCACAATGCATTTTCCTTTTGTGATGCTACCTTTCAGTTATATGGCTGTTGGAAAAGTTTGTATACTGAAGACTGGAACACAGTGCTTCAAATTAATAAAAAAGAGAGCAATTGTTGGCATACCCAACAACTTAGGTCTTTTTTTTTTAATTGAGAGCAGAATTTATACAGGTTGTCCTTGACTTACAACCATTTGTTTAGTGAGCATTCAAAGTTACAGTGGCCATGAAAAAAGTGACTTACAACTGGTCCTTGCACTTACAACCATCACAGCATCAAAACTGATCAAAATTTGGGTACTTGGCAACCAGCATGTGTTTATAATGGTTGCAGCATACCAAATAAATTTAGTTTATTTATGTATTAATACTATAAGATATAAAAATACAAAAGAAAATATTAGGAAAGATAGGGGATGGAAAAGGGAAGGGAAAAGTGGGGGAAAGGGGGAGGGAAGAAAAGGCATTGACTTCCAACTCCTTTTGGTGCAGTAGAATAACATAAAAACATCAAACCTCAACTTTTTACTTTTACATCATAGTATAAACTAGCCATTTTTATAACACCAACAGCTTAGGTCTGATGTGTATATATACTTTTGAATGTCCAACTTCCCGGTAGTGAACTTCAAATGTTTTGGAAATACCTCTCTATTTTAAAAGATTTGTTATGCACCAAGCTATAGCTATATTTTAGACACAAGATGTCGAATAGTAAGAGAAGGTAGGACTCACACTTAATGTCATGAAAGACAGCCTGCATTGGGTGTGGCCAGTACAGAAGATATTTCCCCTAGTCACAAGGATTTACATTGCATAATGCTGCCCTTTGTGTGCCTGAAGAGGGTTGCAAAATCAATTGGGATGGAAATTTTGGAATACTTTGAAAGTAGCAGGGTAAAAGTTATTGCCTTTCAGATGAAGGAAGTTTAAAGGGATCCAAATGCTTGTTAAAAAAAATCAGAGAGAGAAATAGGAGGAGGTAGGAATATTGAGTTATGTTCACTGCCTTATTTGTAATAATAATAATAAATGTGGAAAACAAACTAACAAACAAATACAGACAGACAGACAAAGTGCTTCTGGAGGAAATGACGCAACTTTTCATGTTGCTAGGTGAAGAATATGAGATTTTACATCCTTAGGATTCTCAGTAGTAGCGATCCCTTGTTTCATATCTTCTTCTATTTGTGTGCAAAACTATTTGAGATTCTAGGCTACCTTTAATCAAGGAGAGACACTGGAGCCTTAGGCTTGTTTCAAAGTTACATTTTTGCTAGAACTGTTCATATCTAGGCT
>NW_015387060.1:314065-316935 GCF_001527695.2 Protobothrops mucrosquamatus | reverse complement strand
TTTTAGGTAGGGATGATTTTAAGAAAATTTTAATTGACACACAGCTTCGAATATTTGGCTTTTAATTTGGTTTTATGGGGGTTTTTTGTTCTTTGATGTATTTTGTTTGTCTGTTTTAATATGCTGTGCACCGCCCTGAGTCCTACGGGAGAAGGGCGGTATATAAATTAAATTATTAAATTAAATTATTAAATTAAAACTCTTGTCCCACAGTGAGTTGTCCTGCAGTGAGTTGGCTGTGGCGAGTGGGCTGCAGCAAATTGTCATAGACCCAGAAGGCAGGAGGGGACCTACAAACTTTCCAGATCAAATCACTTCCCTTCAGCATTAACTTGGGTAGGCCATCGTTAAGCTAATAAGCACTTGAGGCATCTGAGAGCATATTGTGGATGTTCTGACAAAATGGCTGCTAATAGGCAGATTGATATTTGTGGAGTCCTTCATGCCCTCTGAGCTTATTTGCTTGCTGACGTTTAGTTACCTGACTAGGTAACATCTTCAGGGGTCTTCACAAAACATCGTCAAGCAAACAACCAAGTTCAGTGAAGACCTGATGAGAGTAAAAAGTAGAAAAAGGAACTAGAGAGTCAGTTATACTGGACTTCAGTCTGACTAACAGAGATGAAATAATAGAAGGGGTTGAAGTTACAGAAACTTTAGGAGAGTGTAACCATATCATACTGGAATTCAACATAATGTAGGCACAAGTAAGTGAACGAAGTCAAACTATTGTCTTAGACTTTAAGAGAGCTAACTAAAAGAGAGTTTAAGAAAGATTCCATGGATGGAAATCTTAAAGGATGGTTTTCAAGAAGAGATTAAACAACTATTTGCCTGGAATGGTATAAGATCTCCTGCTCAAGACAAGACACTGTAAAAATCTGAGAAAAAGCATTTGACAACTTTTACTTCTTTTATGCATCTTCTAAAAAATCTTCATTTTTTTCATTCTAGTGTTTTTAATCCATTAAAATGAATCAATAAATGGGAAAGTATGGGAATATTCTCGTATTGAAATATATTCTTGGGAATGCATGTTTAATTTCATGACCTTGAATCAAAAGACTGGATCCATCTGATAATTTCAAATTGAGTCATATTTTGCAGAGAACTTCCTCCACAATGGAACTTTGAATAAAATATACATCAAACTTTAATGTTCTTTGTTCATGCTTTTACACATCATCGAGACACATGTTCACTCTGACAACATTCAGTAGTAAAAAAAAATAAAATTTCACAAAACTCTAGAAAGAAAGCAAAAAACTCATAGAACTCTGTGTTTGTTAGTCTGGGTATAGGATTTAACGTGTTCTGTAAGTACTTTTTTGGGGAGGGGGGATAGTTCACAGAAAGGAGAGTAAAGTTGATAATTAAACAATTAACTTGAAATAGGATTTGCTTAAAAAATATTTTGAGGACTTCCGGTGGCAGGCGATTTCGCTGGTCGCAGCTGTTTGCTGCCTCCCGCCTGTTTTGCGTAAAAGCCGGTTTGACAGCCAGCATCAGCTGTCAAACGGCTTGATACCTTTCCCCTGGGCATAAGGGGATAGGTGAGCTGCCCGGGGTAGGAGTTGAGTTCCCGAGTCGTCCTATATGGACGATGTAGGCGANCTTTTCATGTTGCTAGGTGAAGAATATGAGATTTTACATCCTTAGGATTCTCAGTAGTAGCGATCCCTTGTTTCATATCTTCTTCTATTTGTGTGCAAAACTATTTGAGATTCTAGGCTACCTTTAATCAAGGAGAGACACTGGAGCCTTAGGCTTGTTTCAAAGTTACATTTTTGCTAGAACTGTTCATATCTAGGCTACCACATCCAGATGACCACTAGATGCCAGCAAACAGTTCCATTTCTTCTGTATCTTTTTGTAGATATCTAGTGGTCATTCAGTATTTTGCAGTAGAGATATGGTGATCCATTTACTTACTTATCAGAATAATAGAGTTGGAAGGGACCTTTGGAGGTCTTCTAGTCCAACCCTCTGCTCAAGCAGGAAACCCTATGCCATTTCAGACAATTTCTTCTTAAAAACCTCCTGTGTTGGAGCACCCACAACTTCTGGAGGCAAGTCCTTCCTTCCTTCTTTACTTACTTACTTACACTTGGAAGATGAATCTGGTGTACTCTAACCTTATTTCCCAAGTGTCTCAAAAACAAAAGTCTTTTGGACTCATCAGCTATGCCTGGAATTGTGCTCCAAATTAGTGACTTAATAGTATTTGGGAAACTGTGAATGGGATTAATTATTGTCCAATTGATTCCTCTGTCCTATGTTAATTCTTTGTTAATACCAAATTATTCCCCATTTCATTTTATGAAATTATCCTCAGTGTTAGTCAATTTAAACTGGAGGGAGAAAATCTCAGTTAATAGTCCAGCACAAATACCATTCCTGCATTGCTTAATTCCTGTTATCTCTGCAAAAAGGCCTTTGAAGTTGTTACAGAATTATTTTTTTCTGCCAAACTTGATGGCTACAACAGCCTAATTAAACTGGCCATGTTAGAGTCCCATATGGCATCAGGAAAAGGAATGTGCAGAAATGACATGATTCTGATCACTGCTAATCCAAAAAAATTGCTACCTTTTCCAGGAAATGTCTTAATCCTTGCTTAAACAATTGAACTAGGAGGCAGAAAGGCAGTGGAATGGGACAATTCACCATGGCCAACTGGTCACAGCCAACTCACCACAGCCAACTTGCCATAGGACAACTCACTGCAGGACAATTTAACAATTCAATTTAATTATTTAAAATAATAAAAGTATATTTTAATTTTTGTCAGTCACATTTCATTTTGACCCTTCTTTTGCATCCTTTCTTTAATGATTCTATTCCACTATTTCTTTGATGTTAGTGTAACT